>NC_056731.1:1549403313-1549588313 GCF_019279795.1 Protopterus annectens | reverse complement strand
TATCCTACCAACCCCACAAAAACAGACATTGTTAGTGGAACAGACCAAGAATAACAGGCAAACATGTGGCCAGTTTGTGGACAACATGCCAGTTGAGAGTTATGCCAGAGGTATATCACTTTCATATGTCAAGTCACCCAGTAAATGCATGGCCAGATGACCCTGTCAATCTAGCAACCCTCCATGTGTATAACAGCACTAATGACATACAATCTGTACCCAGTTCTGGAGCTTTGTCACCCATGGTGTTGGACTGTCTCCACATGTCCTGCCCTGTGAGGTATTTCCACCTTCTCTCTGTGAAGCTGTAGCCCCCACACCTCTGTAATGTCCCCCACACAGGCAAAGAAAATGGCAAGGTCTGTATGAAGGGCATCCCATATGTCCAGGCCAACACCGCAATACTATGTGGGCACCTACATAGCTTTATGGCCCCAGCAATACCAGACAGGACAACATCAACCCCCTCAAGGTAGGCTGAACACCTGTGGTGGAAAGAGGCAATGCACAGCTACCATCATAGGTGGAGATAATCGCAGGATGGGCCAAGAAGGAACAGGTGCCTCATTGGAAGCCATGTCATCTTGTTTTGCACAAGCAAATAAGGTCACAGGTGATGTACCCTAAGGCTTTCTTTGAGTGCAAACTAGAGGCATCCACCAAGGCCAATCACTAGGCCTTCCAGACGTGTCTCTGCAATTCCAGAGGCAACACACATATCTGCTCTGTAGTGGTGGTCAATAACACCACATACACTTATACCATGGCTATAAACAACTGGCTGCAGACAGGTGAAGTGCAAACATTACCCCCCTTTCCCCTCATAGGTACAGGTGCATGTACAGCACCTGCTCCCATCCACTCATGTTCAGGGAGCAAGTCTGTAATGCCCTCTCAAAGGCAAAACATAGAGGTCTCTATAGGCCTGATACCATTCCTGGCTGCATCCAACAGGAACGCAAACATAGGCTCTCAGACCCATTCTGCAGTGTAGTCAACCACAGCCTGAGCACCAGTGTCATCCCATCTGCACAGAGGACAGACAGTAAGTTGAGAGAAAACAGATTATGCATTAGCATTAATGTTCAGAAGGATACAAGTCTGAAACTGAAATGTATGCCATTATGTCATGACAGCACTCTTCAATGACATGGCAGAAAACCTCAGTACTCTCCATTTAATATAGTAATATAGTATTAATATTCAATAGGCGATAAATAAAAATATACAACTCAAATCCTCAAACCAAGATAGTGTAGTGGTCAGAGTCCCAGCTTTGCATGCAGACACAGACAGTTTGAGTAATGCAACAGACAATCCAAATGTATATGAAAAAGCAGTATTAAATGTGCTATGTTCATATTAAAATATTTGGTAAGTTATTTTTGTCACCCAGGGTAGTGTAGCTGGTGTAAATGGATGTGTGAGTGCATATAACATGTGAAAACACCCATGTATACATGTGTCCTATGCAGTATAGTTACACTCCTTGCTACTGTGATGAAAGCACATGCAGCCATGTCATGTAATGGAAATCATATACACTTACTAAATGAAGTAATTAGTGTGGTATATTATGAGAATGAACTGTGAGCAATGGTTAGCAATGCTCAGCTATGCTTAGCAGCTTTAACAACACATTTCTCTTGTCCTCACCCCCCTCTCTGGGGTTTGAGTGTTCAAATTCACCTCCAAAGTCTGTACAAATGCAGAACTGTTGCTGTATAAGAAATAGACAGCTATGGACCTTACTCACACACGTCCTGCACATCCATAGCTATCTTTCATATTGTTCTTCCCTATGAGTGCCTCTTTTCCACCACTTTCCTCTCACCCTTTTCTCTTTTCTTTTAAAGGATTAGTGTGGGTGTAAGCGTGAGTAAGAGCAACAAAATTATCAGCCCTGCCAGGTCCTAAAGCCAGGGCCCTGTACACCATAGTCAAAACAATGTACCACATCACCATTTGATTAGTGATTGCTAATGCTTTTTCCAACATATGCTATTCAACAGTAGGGAAAACATTCCGTGGAATCAGTCAGATTTTGTATTTATACATATACACATGTATATATGCATGGAGATGCATATATATGGACAAATATATACATAATATAAATAGTGATATACATATAAAGTACACACACACACACACACACACACACACACACACACACACACATATATATATATATATATATATATATATATAAAGAAACTTTACCTATATATAAAAAATATATCTCTCTCTCCATATGTATATACGTGTGTGTGTGTGTGTGTATATATATATATATATATATGTATATATATACATATATATATATATATATATATATATATAGATATATATATATGTGTGTGTGTGTGTGTGTGTGTATATATATATATATATATGTATATGTATATATATATATATATATATATATATATATATATATATATATATATATTTATTTATATATATATGTGTGTGTGTGTGTGTGTGTGTGTGTGTGTGTGTATATATATATATATATATATATATATATATATATATATATATATACACACACATACATATATGCCCATAACATGTAGTGGAGTCATACATCAGAACCATACCTACCAACCCCTTACTGCATGAAATCTGGCCCAAGGCTGTCCAAATGGGGGGACAATGGGACAAAACTAGGGACATATTTCAAATATTGCTATTATAAATGTAGAATGTTGCCAGAGTGACAGGGTTTGTTTCAGGATACTTGTTCTGAAGGATGTGAGTTCTGAAATTTAAATGTATGTTATCATTTACTGTCAGAAATCCTCAAATCATCACAGTAATTTACCAGGGATATGAAAATAATACATCTGTGGAACAAACCAGAAATATGAACAATAAACTTGGACATACTGCAACAATCCAGACAGTCCTGAGGTAGTCTCAGAACCCCTTAGTGCAACAAACCTGGGCCAGGCCTGACAAAGTGAGGGGAGAAAGCCATGGAAATAGGGACATATCTGAAATACTAGAGTAGATAATTTGACACAGTTGCTGCAGTAACACCCTCACGTCTGTCCTAACATATATTAACTGAAATAGCACAAGTCCAACACTCAATTACTTCCCACTAATTAGTGACTGATATCCTCACATCAGCCCACTGATGTGTCAGAAATACACAACACGTATGGGGGCCAGGCAACAGTACATCCTACAAATATCTGTACATAGCATCACATTAGGGAAACTACACTCAGCTGCTAAGCATGTCACCAAGCACTGTCCAAACTACACTCAGACTGACATAACACTAACCCAAATCTGCTAGGGAGAATTACACATGTATTGGCAAATATATCAGGCACTACAGGGATGTCACAGCACTGAATAACAGACGCCAGTGTGAAAGTGCATACTCACAACCAATTTGACCACAGTCACATTGCCATAGCAGTAAGGCAAAGGAACAGTACAGTATAAGGTCTGTGTGAACAAAAACATCTAATCATGTTTGCCACTCACGCACTTCCCCCACATGTAATGGCTCAATTCACAGTGTACTATGATGCCTGACTGTGGTATGGGGCATGTCTCAGTCTGCTCCTACAAACATATGCAGCCGACAGACCACCAGAAACAGGGACAGCATGCACAGGCAGATAGAAAAGGAGCCATAACACATATATCCATGTCCCCTCTCTACACAGGCCAAATAACATTGACACAATACACTGCTACACAATCCTGAGTCTGTCAACAATTTCCAAAAATAGACAGACCTCTCAAATATACAGAGTCCCACAGAATGTCCAGGCTTTCACCTCATATATAAGGCCCATCAACATAACATGTCTGGCAGTTTGATACATCACTGAGATACTGTCAGAAATTTAGGCACTAATCGATCATATACTATACCTATCAACCTCTTACTTCATGACATCTGGACAAAGGCTGACATAATTGAGAGACAAAGGCCCACAAACAGGGGTATATTTGAAATATTGCTGTTATAAACTGAGAATGTTGCTGTTGTTACAAGGTTAGTTGCAGTGATGGCTCGTGCCATTGGACTGCAGGTCTGCAGCCCCCCAGCTGAGAAGAAAAGAAAAGAACATTTTAAAATAAAATATATTTATAAATTATATAATTATCTGGCTGGCTGCAGTGCTCTAAGTGAGTCTGACTGACTTGCAAAGTCCCGGAACTCAAACTGCGCATGCTCAGGGAGTTCCATTTTTTTTTTTTTTGTTTTATTTTTTTAAAAATTAGTTTATGTAAATCTAGACTGCTGTAAAAGCAGTCCAGATTAAGGAGAAAAGGCATCAGTGTGATGTCCAGACATCTATGTGGTTTAACTGCACAGTAAATTGGAATGCCACATCCACAGTCATGTGCGTGATGTGGACGGCTGGATGGCTACTGATTATATCTCACTCTCTTCCCAAAAAAGAGAGTGAAAAACAATCAGTAGCTCAGTACTTTCTACTGTTGCTGAGCCTGAAACAACTTGTTTGTTTGCTTTTTCCTTGTTTTTTCCTTTTGGCTTGCTAGCTTATTACAGAGAGTTCTCAGACTGCGAGAAAACTGATTTGGATTCCTATCCTACAGATTCCCACCTAACTTAGTTCATGATTCATTTTTTTTAACTTTAAATTGAGGTAGGTGCCTGACTCGGATTCCTTGTAAAAAAATGAATGTATAGATTCATTCATTGGAAGAAAGTTCATTAGTCTTTGAATTGTTCCATGGTTATCACTTAGCAGGCAGGAAATCAGAGTCTATTGCTGTTTGCATGTTTTTAGTTTGACGGTGCACTGTTCCGTGCTGAAGATGGACCAATGTTTGTACCTATTTAGAGCCAACAGATATATTACCCAGACAGTGTATGCAAGCACTTGTTTTATGTTGAGCTGTGGGCTTGCTGCTAGTGTATATTTTTTAACAAACAATACATCATGCTCACTGTTCCAGAAGTGCTTTGCTAGTTTTTAAACAATTGTGTTAACTTAAATGTTTAATCAGATTAATCTAGTGAAGTTGGTTTGTAGCAGGTAGAAATAGAAGTAATCCAGGTGCTTTTCAGGCATGATGCATAATATCCAGGGTTGCACAAGGGACTTGTATGAAAAGTTGTAGCAGTTAAGTGATTAATCTTTAGCTCATAATTAGTAAATGATTAGGATCCCATATTGGCATTCATCATGAAGAGAAAGGAAAACAAACTCAATGAATTGCTATGATGTATCATGTATCTATATGTTAATTTGCATTTTGCAATCGGATTTGTTTTTTATGTGTGCATATTATTGCTGCATCGTAGTGGTGGTGCTGCGGTAGCATTGTCGCCTCACAGTAAGATGCTGTCTGGTTCGATTTTCAGCTAGAGCATCTTCTGCATGGAGACATGTGTGAATGGGCGTACCTTCATTGAAGGTTGTGCGTCAGGGCTGGTAACTCGGCACGTAAAAATCAACTACCAATCATTAGCTCCGTTCCGCTGTGGCAACCCCTAACCAGGAATAGCTGAAAGACACAACAACTGTTCAGCACCCAGATCTCTTGTTACTTAGCTGATTACCATTATTCTTGACCCTGTTTTTATAGCTCAGTTGTTTAACATTAATTAGTAGTACCAACATGAAATTAGATGCAGATGTGGGATATGCAGTATTCACCTGTATTTGCACACATCTCTTTCTGGAATTGAGCATCTTTTTTGCAGTAGCCATCTAAAGTCTTCAGATGAAATGTGTAACAGAAACATTTTACATAATTTTTAACTCTTGCTTCATTAGATGCATAAGGCAGTTGGTGGTTGCTTGTTTTAGGGAACATGCAATAGCTTTGGTCAACTTCAGTGTCTAGCTTGGAGTCTTATTGCCTTGAGTTTTATCCAAGACCATTAGAGATGTGCAGAGTGTTATGAATAATTACAGTACAATGTAAGCTTCTATGGAATGCAATCTTCTCCGCTAATTATAACTGCATTTTTTTCAACAAAGTCCTGCACTCAGGGAAATCAGAGTACCTGCCTACACAGTTACATGACATGCTGGTTACATACGCATGCTGATATCTGCAGCCCACCAGTTTACCACTAAGTATGAGCACTCACTCCTACACAAATCAACACAAATAAATAATCCCGTGATTTGGCACCCCATTATCATAACATGAGATTTAAGTATATACAGCTCCCTGACTCACTGGTAAGTGGTAACGCCAACAGACACTAGAGGTGCAGTGCTCCCTCGTTCAGATCCCTTGGGCTGTACTCTGAGTTTTCTCCCTTTTTAACAGTGGAGATGGCTGAAATGACTAATAATTTAAGTTAGAGTGACCCACACTGACATAGCAATTTCTCTCGTAATTGCTTTTTAAGTTAAACAGTTATTTGATATCTATTTTTATGTAAGTGATAATGTTTAAATATGTTGCCTTAGGAGCTGTTTTTGGTAGCATACACTTTAAAAGACACTTGCCTTTCTAGAACCCATGGCATCTTGAAACTGTTAATGTTTAGTTTATTGCCTATGACTGATTCTTTAGAAAGGTATATATTCCTTTATTTACTATGTCTATTTTTTGTGTCTGTGTGTAGTGAGTACAGATTTTTGCATCATGTTTTTTATCCATTTTTCATAAAATTGCGGTTTTCTGGCAAATTAGTGGCAAATCATTAAAGATTGAAGTTACAAAATAATGACAAACATTTGAGTTTCAGATTTATACCCCTTCAGAAAATTCATACTAATGCAAGACCTACTATTCTATTATCTTTTTAAGTTTATAAGAGCAATATTTAAAATTTGTCCTTATTTTTGGGCCTTTGTCCCACTTCTGTTTATGGCTTTGTCCTGATTTCTTGCTCTGAGGTTGAGAGGTATGACAAATGTGTCAGGGCCATCACCGTCAGCCAGAGAAATTTCAAATTGTGACATACTTGTTGCACCCCACTCCCCCATGTAGTGACTCTGGATGTATCCAAGCAAGGCAAGAAGCAGTTATGCAGTGTAAGTGTCCAGAGTATCCCCCCATCCAAGGTAGACACAAGTACTACAGTGGCTTTCATCTGTCCTTGATTTTGCAGACTATTCTGGTTTTCTGTTATATTTTTATACTGTTGATTTATGCTTCTTATTATTCAGAAAATGCATGTTGTTGCACTGCCTGCTGCTCTGTGTTTAAATAGCAATGCTGTAATGACCATTCTGTAAGCTTGTCTGACATTGTAAAATGCAAGTAAGCTTTAATAAGCATACTGTTAAAGAATTACCAAAATTGAAAGCCTTTTTTATGTTGCCATGCAGAGAATATTTATATAATTAGATAACATATAAGCATAAGTTATTGAAATTCACATGACAGTATTTGTAATAAAGGACAGGATTACAGTATTTTCAGAAGCTCATTACATTTGTTGGAGACTTGCAGTCATCCTTGCAGGCTTTACCCATAAACTAAACAGAATGCCAATCTATCATGTGTAGTCCATATCCTGTGCAGTAATCCTTTAAGCAATTTATGTTGAGCTTGTTTCTTGTTTGCTGTTCATTTTTTTACCTTGATCACATCTTCTCCATGGCACAAGTAGATAGTTCTCAGGCAGCAGGTCTTTTTTGGATAAGAAACATTTTTACAAGTGGGGGTATCACAGAGATTGCTACTTTCAGCATGTTACTTAGTACTTTTATAAAGCTGAATATAAATTTTAATTAGAACTGCAGTGCAAGGAAAAGTGGTTTGAGATGAGTGCTGCTTGTTTTTGACTGGCATTCCAGTAATGTATTTAAAAAGTAATTTATTTATTCATGCCTCACAACCTTTTTGTTTTCATCTAGATAAGTAAGTTGTCATGTAGCCAACACATTGAAATTTTTTTCTTCTACACTTCATTTTGTCTTGATTAGACTCTCATAATGATGGTTTGGCACCCAGGGCAGCATATTTAATTAAAGTCCCAGTTTTTTGGTTTGGAGCATAGCTCCACCCCTTTATAGTTGGCCACACCCCTTCACATTGGCCCCACCCATTCAACTGTCTCCTGCAGCCCCCCCCTTGATTTGAAGTCACCAGCTGCCACTGGTTAGTTGTAACATATATTTTCTAAGGGATATGAGGTCAGAAAAACAAATGGATGTTAGCAGTTACTGACTGCAATCCCCAGAGTATGCCACTGATTTTCCAAAGACAAAAAATGTCTGAGGAACACACCAAACACAGGAGTCCAAATTCTGGCCATTCTGTGAATAGCCATATGGGTGAGAGTTATGTCCAACACATAACTCTGTCAGAGTTAAAATCACCTAGAAACTCCATGTCCACACAAACCCTGTTAGACTAGCATTAATCTAAATGTATAACAGCAATACTTATATTCTGTCCCTATGTCTGAAACAGTCTACCCCATTTTGTTAATACCATTAAACTGTCCAGTGTTATACACACTGACCATATGTGTGCCTCATATTTGTAGTCATTTACTCATACAGTTGTGTTATTTCTGCAAATCATTGGCAAATATGTGAAGAATAACATCACAACAGCTCCTTCTTATTCTTCTGGCTGTTCCCATTAGGGGTCGCCACAGTGGATCATCTGTTGCCATTTCTGCCTGTCCTCTGCATCCTGCTCTGTCATACCAACCACCTGCATGTCCTTTCTCACCACATCCAGGAACCTTGTCTGAGGCATTTCTCTTTTTCACTTACCTGGCAGCTTCATCCTTACCATCCTTTTCCCAATATATTCAGCATCTCTCTGCAGCACAAGTCCAAACTGATGTAATCTTGCCTTTCTGGCTTTCTCTTAAAACTGTCCAACATGGGCTGACCATGTCATATACACATTGCTAATCCTGTCCACCCTTGTCACAGCCAGTGCAAATCCTAATATCTGTAACTTTCCCACGTCCAACTCTGACACCTGCCTTTTTGTCAATGACAATGTCTCCAACCATATAGCATAGCTGGTCTCACTACCATGTTGTAGACCTTCCCTTTCACCTTTACTGGTACTTGTCTGTCACAAATCAGTACTGACACTCTTCTCCACCCTCTCCATCTTGCCTGTACTCTCTTCAGCACCTGTCCTCCACAGCCACCATTACTCTGAAATGGTGATCCCAATCATTTATACTCATCCACCTTTGCCAACTCTACTCCCTGCATCCTCAACATTCCACTACCCTCCTCTCATTCAAATGCAGATATTCTGTCTTAGTCCTGTTGACCTTCATTCCTCTCCTCTCTAGAGCATATCTCCACCTCTACAGGGTCTCCTAAATCTGTTCCCTACTCTCAGTACAGATTACAATGTCATCTGCAGACATCATAGTCAACGGGGACTCCTGTATGATCTTGTCTGTCAACCTGTCAGTCACCTTGCAAATAAGAAAGGGTTCACAACTGATCCCTGATGTCATCCCACCTCAACCTTAAATGCATCCATCACTCCTGTAGCAGACCTCACCACTGTAACACCACCCTTGTATATATCCTGTACCAGTCTTACATATATCGCTGCCACTCATGACTTCCTCATACAATACCACACCTCCTGTCTAGGCACCCTGTCATATGCTTTCTCTACATCCAGAAAGACACAAACCAAATTCTGACCTTCTCTGTACTACTCTGTCAACACTCTTAGAGCAAGCATCACATCTGTAGTGCATGGAAACATACTGCTGATGACTACTCATCACCACCCTGCTTAACGTAGCTTCCACTACTCTTTCCCAAGACTTCATGCTGTGACTGATTAATGTTATCCCTCTGTAGTTACTACAGCTCTGAACATCAACCTTATTCTTAAAACGGTACACAAAATTTCTCTGCACTCCACATGCAATCTCTCACTTTCCAAGATATCATTAAACAATCTGATGAAAAACACCACTGCCATTTACGCTAAACACCTCCATGGTACCACAGGTGTGTCATGTGGACCAACAGGCTTTCCAGTATTCATCCTCTTCATAACTATCCTTACTTTCTTCTTACTTTCTCCTTGGTAAGCCATTGCAATTCCTGATTCACCATATCCACATCATCCAACCTTCTCTCTCTCATTATCTTCATTCATCAGCCTCTCAATGTACTCTGTCCATCTACTCAATACACTCCCCTTGCTTGTGAGTATGTTTCCCTTATTATCCTTTATCACCCTTATCTGCTGCATATCTTTACCAGCTTAGTACATCTGTCTAGCCAACCGGTACAACTCCTTTCATCCTTCCTTAGTGTCCAACCTGTCATACAAGTATTCATATACCTAATTCTTAGCCTTTGTCACCTCTCTCTTTGCCATGCACCTCATCTCCTTATACTCCTGTCTACTTTCCTCATCTCTCTGACAATCCCACTCCTTCATCCCCAAACTCTTTCTCTGTATACTTTCCTGTACTTCCTCAGTCCACCACCAGGTGCCCTTGTACTCCTTCCTCCATCCACATGTCACACCAAGCACCTTTCTAGCCATCTTCCTTACTAGCTCTGTTGTACTTACCCAGAAGTTTGGTAAATTGTCACTGCCACCCAGTGCCTGTCTTAACTCTTCCCTGAATGCCACCTCACAATCACCCTTTTCCAGTTCCCACCATTTGATCCTTGGTGCTGCCCTCACACTCCTCCTCTTCTTGATCGTCAACGTCATCTTATAGACCAACAGTCTCTGCTGCCTAATTACACTTTCCCCTGTCACCACTTTATAGTCTCCAATTTCCTTTAAACTGGCCCTCCTAATTTGGATATATTCCACCTGTGTGCATCTCCCTCCACTCTTGTATGTCACCCTATGCTCCTCCCTCTTGTTATAGTATGTATTCACCACAGCCATGTCCATCCTTTTTTGAAAAATCCACTACCATCTCACCATCTGCATTCTTTTGCTTAACACCATACATTCCCATCCCTTCCTCATCCCCACTGTTCCCTTCACCAACATGGCCATTGAAATCTGCTGCAATCACCACTCTCTCACCCTTGGGTACAGTCATCACCATGTCTTCACATTTCTCTTTCTCATCCATCGCACAAGCAACTTGAGTAGCATATGCACTAACATTCATAATTACACCATCAATTTCCAGATTCATAAACATCACTCTATCAGACACTCATGTCATCCTCCAAAAACACACTTGGCATACTGTTCCTTCAGGATAACCCCTACCCCTTTCCCCTCCCATCCACACCCTGATAGCACAATTGGGACCTGCATCTAGTACAAGTAGCCATACTCCACTTACATCTGGTCTCTTGCACACGCAATATATCCACCTTCCTCTTGCCATCATATCAGCTAGCTCTGCCCCTATACCAGTCATACTGCCAACATTAAAATTTCTTACCCTCACTATCACACTCCTAGCTTGTCTCCTCTCTTCTTGTCATATGAGTGTTGGACATCTTCCAGGGTATGTCTGTCAATGCAAATGAAGTCTGACATGCTGTATTCTGTTTATGTTCCAGGTGTCTGTGTGTCTGCAGACTGTGGCCCTGCAGACATTCCCAAGAGGGAGTATGGCAGAGTGGGAATACACCAACCATGTCATAGCCAAGGTGCAGCTTTATATATACATGTACCAAGTGTGTATGCTTGCAACAGTGTGTGAGGGATGCTGTTGTCAGACAGTGTGACCTTGCATACATACCCTCGCCACAGACAGGTAGCCTTCAGACATGTCAGCTCTGGCACTAAACTGAGAATGCCTTTGACATTTGCCAGCAATATTAATATGGTATGTGATGTCATTAAGACAAATTGGGACATTTTATTAACAGTACCCAAGTTACGAGGTGTTATCAATAATAAACCAGATTTTACGTTTAGAAATAATAGATCTTTGAAGAAACAACTATGTTATAGACCCCTGAAATATAACTCTCATGTGCAGTCAGAAAGAGTGGGCACGTTCACATGTAGAAAATGTATACAGCTTGTGCATATATCTATTCAGGAGGTAATTTTACACACACACAGCTAGGTTTTGTTATTAATATTGATTTTTATGCTGACTGCCATACCAAGAATCTAGTGTATTTTAGTTTTTGTACGACATGCTATGCATATTATATTGGCAAAATGAACAGACTCTTCAAAGATAGGGTTTTAGAGCATCTTTGTGACATCAGGAACTCTAAAGAGTCTAATGCCCTAGCTATGCATGCGATGGAGGAAGGTTTAAGTTTTTTGTTGTAGAAATTTTACATGTCAATGTTAGAGGGGGAGACCTCAACAATAGAACTGAATCTGTTGAGCAGAAGTGGATACTAAAACTACAAGCTGACAGGTATCCTGGTTTAAACAGCAGAGTTTTGCTTAAACCATTTTTAAGAGCTAGACCATTGAAGCATTAATAGGTTTTAAATAAGTTGAATCAGATGTTTTGTAGTCAAACACTTTTTATTAAGGTTTTTTTGTTAGGATGTTTGAGTTTTTAACCAAATATGTAAGCTTGCTTTTTTATGAATGCGATGGTTATATTTATTCTCGTCTAATCAGTCCAAGCATATCAGTAACTACATGTTTTATATATATATATATATATATATATATATATATATATATATATATATAAGTTTTTTGTACATTTGTATTAATTAATGCCAGTTATTACATCACTCTCAAACCTGATTTGTATTGGATGAAACAGGTTTAAATGTTGAGTAACTGCTGACATACTTTATTATGGTCTGATGAAGCGGAGCTTTTGTCTGTGAAAGTGCTTACCCTGTGTATTTTTTGTACCTATTAAATATTTTGAACTAAGCCATGCTTGAAACCTTTGCTGTTTCTTTGACATCTTCCAGGGTATGTCTGTCAATGCAAATGAAGTCTGACATGCTGTATTCTGCTTGTGTTCCAGGTGTCTATGTGTCTGCAGACTGTGGCCCTGCAGACATTCCCAAGAGGGAGTATGGCAGAATGGGAATACACCAACCATGTCATAGCCAAGGTACAGCTTTATACGTACATGTACCAGGTGTGTATGCATGCAACAGTGTGTGAGGGACGCTGTTGTCAGACAGTGTGACCTTGCATGCATAACCCTTGCCACAGACAGGTAGCCTTCAGACATGTCAGCTCAGTGTTGTGTAGTACTACAGGCTCATACATACAGAACAGGTTACTGCATTACTGTCAGCAGGTCGCTCACAAACATAGCCATTACATTAATTGCAACAGATTCACCTGTCAACACCTGTTGGCCCTGCCATTTCTTTACTATACACTCAACCCTGATGCAGTTGATAAGGGCATGCATGATACTGTGTATGACAGGTTTCTGGTATGTATTCCAGAGTTCACCAGGTGGAACAGGGAGACAAAATGGTATATCCTTTGCATACACACAGTAAGGACTGACACAGGGGATGTGCACACAGTAACATAAACACAGTTGGCAATAGACAGATTAGTAAACCTACATTTCCACCTTGATGTACTGTACTACTACATACACATGACATGCTCCACATAGATTATATGCATGTGACATAACACACTACCTCTTACAACATGTAATGTTCTGAATGCCTTCATGGATGGTGAGATAACCCAACAGAAATAGGATGTGGAGTCATGTATTGCTCCTACAAGCCTGGACAAGTGATTTATTTATTTATTTATTTTACATTTGTTGACCGGGCTAGTCTAACTGGATATATGTCCATTTTCAGTAGAGACCCGGGGGGATAAGCTCCAAGACATGGTCCAGATACAATAATATAAGTACAAACAAATAAAGAATAAGAAGTAAAATCTAATATTCTAGTAAAAATAGCAATTTTCCAATAGATCAACAATGGTAATGTGTATTTCAGCATAGAGGTTGTAACATGATGTAACACTGAGGTAAAAAGTCACAAACAGTGCAAATTGAAAGAACTTTGATAACAATACAGGTTAAGTCAGAGGTAGCTGAAAGGAAATAATTGTACTAAAAAAGAAAAAAAAGAAAATCATCAGTAATTGCAACATGTGAATTACAGCAGAAATGTTAAGCAGGATCTCACACTGAGGACCTTCAGTATAATATAGTGCTATTTTTAAGTATGGTAACATAGTATAGGTTAAGTCAGAAGTGAAAAAAGGGAGTTTGAAGTGTAGTATTGTAGCAAAGGATTTGCTTAAGAAAAGATATATAAAGAGGAATAGGCACAGTGAAAAAAGGTAGATCAGAAAAATATAATAAGGTGGGAAAATGTAGTAGAGGATAGTAAGCAGTGGAGAGGTAAGTGTGTGCATGATGTTTCAGTCAGGTATGATGTCTGAAGCTGGCATGTGTGTCATTAAACTCACTGTGGCCGATTTGGTAACAATATCACATACATGAGCATTGTTAAGGGACACAGACCAAATATAGGTTGCAAACATCTGGCTATTCCATAGACATTTATACAGAGGACTGGTATGGCCTGCACAATGGTTTAACATGCTGCATGTGAGGCAGATGCCATTACCATGCTATATAAAGTAATACCATCTGGAGGTGGTAAACAGATGTGGATGGTACACAAATCAAAATAGTATCAGCCAAGCAGGATATGATCTTTACCCCAAAACACACACTTGCCAGTATTGAGATTAGAACCCCTACCTATCTAGTTATTTATACTATAATGTTATACAGTTATCAGACTCACCATGGAGCTTACACAATTTCACTCAGTCCTATGGTACTTCTAAGGTGAATAACATCATCAGGCCTAGTAAAGTAGGGTGATGGGAAGTTTACAGGGTGGTATACAACTCAAAATGATATAACCAACACAGGATATGATTCTCACAAAAAACACACACACAAACAGCTGACAGTATTGAGATTAGAACATCTACCTATCTAGTTATTTCTACTATAGTGCTATGCAGTTATCAGACATGTCAGCCTACATGATTTTACCTTATTCCAAGGTACATCTAAGGTGAATGACATCAGCATGGTATAACCAACACAGGATATTATTCTCACAAAAACACACACACACAAACAGCTGACAGTATTGAGATTAGAACCTCTACATATCTAGTTATTTCTACTATAGTGTTATGCAGTTATCACACATGTCAGCTTACATGATTTTACCTTATTCCAAGGTACATCTAAGATGAATGACATTAGCAGGCTTAGTAAAGTAGGTGATGCAAAGTTTACAGGTTGGTACACAACTCAAAATGGATTAACCCACACACTATATGATTCACACACACACACACACACACACACACACACACACACACACACACACACACACACACACACACACACACACACACACACACACTTGCCAGTATTGAGATTAGAACCCTTGTTATTTGCACTGTTGTGTTATGCAGTTATCACACACGCTACAGAGCTTACTGGGCTGACAACTGGCCAAAGGTGCTGATAACTGCACAGCTTAGGTAAACTGTTGCAGGTGACAAAGTCTGTCTTCAGTTTTTTCCCTTAGATATTGCTAGCTCTTTCTCTCCTGCACTTCAAATAGCCTAATAGATTTGCACTTCAACAGGTTTTTTATCATTTATTCTAGCACACCCAAGAGCCATCATCAGTAGTCATTCCTCAATAAATTAGCTCCAGTACTTAGTAGTAATGACCACCCCTCCTGGCATGATTAAAGTGCAGTTCTCTGTGTTTTTGCCCATTAACCTGGTACACTTGGGCATTCTGAGGCACTGTTGCAACTGCTTCATGTACACAGACAACCCATTCCTCTAAACTCCCAACACTCAGACTTGTGATGGATACCCCTATATCACCAAATTGGAAAATATGCACTCTCCAGCAAAGACAGAACTAGCTGGTCAAGAGGAGAAGGGTCAACACCTGCAGCACACCACATGGACAGCTTGGACATACAAACAATAACCACACAGAGGCACTCAATAGACATTTAACCAAACAGTGGAGACCACCAAGACATACACCCACTCGACCACACAACACAGCACAAACCATAGGACAGATATCTCACCTACACAGTATGCCCCTCAACCTAACCCACAGAGGCTAACCACCTTGCCTGATACAGTAATCATAGGTGACTCAATCGTGAGGCACACAGATGTCCCACTCACTAGGTTGAATATGGAGGAGGAACAGTCAGCTGTCTATCAGGTGCCAGAATCCAACACATAACACACCCATTCAGGTCACACTACAAAAACTAAAAGTATCACTCTATCATTGTCCGTGTATGTGTGAATGACCCTAGGGGCACCTTCATGAACTATATGAAAAGAGACATGGTGGAGCTCTCAGATTATGTGGGCCAGGCAGGTATGACAGTAGCCCTGAGCAGTATACTACTGTCACCCAAAATGATACCGCAGTACAAGCAACAAATGATTGACTTCTACAATTGGCTTAAGTGTCTGTTGTCACTCTCATGGGATCCAGTATCTGTCTGCTTGGGATGACATGACTGACAGACTGTGATGGCTTGCAGTGATGGCCTGCAGTTGTCACCCCTGGGTTTCCAGATACTGGCTAAGTGTCTTGCAACCCCTATAGTGCCTTTTTAGGCGGTGTTCCAAATCAAATTACCACCATAACAGCTATACACATATGCAGTCTGAGGGTCATGCTGCTCAACACTAGACATCTACATCTCGAGAAGCAGCCAGTCGAAGCACTCTTCAAAATGGAGAACATTGACATTTGTGCTGTAACGAAGACCTGGTTTACAGCAGCAGACAGCACCCCTGCACTACCAGCCTATAACTCATTCCACACCTGTCAACCCCAAAACATGGACCACAGCTCCAAAGGCAGTGGTGTCGCCATATAAATAATGGATATGCACACATCCAGAGTAATATCCCAGCATAATGCATCTGAGATACTTCAGGTACAACTGACATTGGATAATAGTGCAATCCAGGTCATAGCCTTCTATAGGTCCACATCCATGTCCCTAGACTCTCAATCCACATTCCTCAACACCCTGGAATCTATCAAGGTCCAGCTCAATACTCTATAAATAGGAAAGTTTGACTACCCCTCCATCAACTAGAAAAGATACTCAAGCACCAATACAGTTGCCCAATGCATCCTGGAATTCATCAGTTCCAATGCCCTGGAGCAACTCATCCTGAAACCCAGTAGAGGAAGCAACATCCTTGACCTGTTTTGATTACTAATATATAGGACCTTTGCTTGACAACAGTAGTCAATTGCTTCCTGGTCAGATCCAACATAGGATAATCACCATGGAAATCCACATCTCACCCACATCCCACGCAAAGGTGACCACTTTGAAAAACTTATCCAAAGCTGAGACAGAGGCTGCTAACTTCACAGCACTCATGCCAATGGAAAATACCTGCATTGCTGACAAATCATACACAAATGCACTGTACAAACATGTACATCAATGCATGTAACTAGCCATACCCATCAGTACCATGACACTCTCCTCCAAACACTGGAGGCCAATCTGGTGGTCTCTTGTCATTAATAACCTGTAGAACAGAAAGAAGTAACTGTTGCAGAAAAAGATGGAGTTCTACGAGTGGTAAAACTCCCTTATTAGCCTCAACAACAACGTGATAGGCCTCATGAAATCATCTAAAGCTGCATATGACAGCAGAATTGCAGCAGACACTGACAACAATCACACATCCTTTGATAGTTATATCAAGAACCTCCACACCAATACCCAGAAGTGCTCTGAGTTACTACACAATGCTACCTCCTATACTGAGCCAGCAATGAATGATCCAGAAGTGATAAAAATAGAATGCTTAAATGTTTAAATCAAAAACATATAAATAGCTGAATAATAAGCCTTTTATTAAACAGACCGGTTTCGGCAACCAATGCCTTCTTCAGTGTATAAACAGTTCACCAAAAATACAATCCATTTATAGACACACCCCACCTGAGAGACAAATGGAGAATGCAACCAATAAAAAATTAAAGAGAAAGTACACAAAATGTAACCTGCAGTCATTACTGCATGATAGTAAATGCAGTCATGACTTGACAATATATAACAAATATAACATATATATAGGGAAAATAAAAATCAAGATAAAAAATAGAAAATATATTCTGAACTAACCCCCACATATAGAATTATAAAACATGAAAGTAAACAGTGTAGCATAACTAAAAATCTAGTTATGCTAAAGACATGTATCCTAAATAAAGTTCTAACCAAAGGATCCCATCCCCATCATGAATAAAGTGCATTGGTGGTTCCAACAGAAAAAATGTGGTTAGCAAATAATGATGTGGCCGAATTGGAAAATTCATGTTTAATCCAATGTTCCCATTTGGTTCCTGCAGCTGTAATTGAAGCAGGGATGTCGATATGCCAATGGCTGTCCTTCATCGGATCCTATATGACAGTGAGAAAAACTGTAGAAAGATATGAAAGATAGATGCATGCAGATTATTATAAACCCCTATTCATGAAATTCATGGTGTAAACAAAGTATATACATCATTTAATATGATCAGAAAAAAAGCTGTACCAACCTATCTCTCCATGTTTACAAATGGTCATTCAGTCCCGGAGGGAATAAAGCACCCAATGTAATGATCCAATGTTGTTCCTTGTGAGTAAGTATTCTATGCCATACCTGGGGATTGCTACGATCCCCCAGAATTCTATCTATGATTACAAAAGAAAACTGTGCTTCAGGATGTTTCAAAACATGCCTATATAAGGCATTGGTTTCCTTCCTGGTTTTAATATCTGATCTATGTTCGTTGATGCGTATTCTTAGTGGTCTAGAAGTTTGGCCTACATAGAAAGCTTGACACCGACATGTTGCCAAATAGACCACCCAACTGCTGCTACAGTTGCCAAATGTTCTGCATTGGTACACTTTACTGGTATTGCGACTACTAAATTCCTTGATCTTATTTATTTGTTTACATGACCCACAATGGCCACACGGGAATGTGCCTACTAATAAATCCCCAGACATGGTCATTTGTTGGTGTATCGCTCCCCCACTTTCTATATGTTTAAAATGTGAAAAGAGAGAACCAAGAGTTCTGCCTCTCCTGTAGGAGAAATGGCATTGTTGATCCAATATAGTTCTCAAATATTCATTGGCCATAAGAATATCCCAATGTCTGTTGATGATACCCTTGATGGCATTGGAATTTCTGCCAAAAGTGGTAACAAACCGAATGGTATTCATAGAACCATCCCTAGGTTTAGATTGATACTGTAACAAAGTTTCTCTCTCCAAATTATTAGTCCAATTCCAGGCATTGAGGATGTCTTGGTGTCTATAACCCCTGTTGGCAAACCGGTGAGAGAGATCCAAACCATCCCGGTCAAAATCACCCTGTGTTAAACTCAGACGTTTGATGCGCATAAACTGGGACTTGGGGATGTTGTGGATGGTGTGGCCTGGGTGCATGCTGGAAGCATGTAACAAAGTGTTGTATTGAGGGTATTTACGATAAGATCTAGTGTTCAACGTATGGTCTGTGTTTCTAGTCACAGTAACATCCATAAAATTTATACTTTGAAGATCGTATGTTACCGTAAACTCAATTCCCCATACATTTTGATTGAGATATTCAATAAATTCCTGTAAATACCTCACATCTGGCCGCCACACCATCCAGCAATCATCCAAGTACCTGCGCCAAATATCTATTTCTACCAAATAAATATTATGTAGTGGATCATAGATCATGCATTCTTCAAAGAATGCCATGAATAAATCGGCATAAATGGGAGCAAAGGATGCTCCCATTGCCGTACCCTGCAGTTGCCAATAACATTGTCCTTGAAAATCCAAGACATTCTTATTGAGTACATGTTCCGTCATACAGATAAGCAGTGTGTTGAACCCTGGAGAGTATAAAGCAGCCCTATCCAACCAACACTGAAGGGCCTGTAGACCAGCCCAATGTGGAATGCTAGTGTAAAGGGCCTTAACATCCAATGAGCACATAAACCACCCCGGCTCAAGTTGACAATCCTGTATAATCTGTAGGAATTGGGTCATATCCTGCAATCTAGCCCTTACAAAACACAATAGTGGTTTGAGATATTAAGTGAGAAAGGCAGATAAAGGCTCCGTCAAAGACCCAATTCCAGATACAATAGGTGTGTCCAGAGGATTGGTGATGGACTTGTGTATTTTAGGAAGTAAATATAAGATTTATTTCTGAGGATCCTTGACTGTTAACTGAAAAACACAATTCTTGGTTATGATGCCCTCCTCAAGGGAAAGATTCAAAAAACTGTCTATTTCCTGTTTAAAATGGGTGGTAGGATCATATGCCATGTACATATAGCATCTTTTATCAGACAGTTGTGCTTGGCCCTCATTCAGATATTAACTCATATCCATGACAACCACGGCTCCCCCCTTATCTGCTGGAAGAATGGCAATATTTTGATTCTCCCTTAGCTCATTAAGTGCAGTCAGTTCCTGTGTTGAGAGATTGGATCTCAATATGTCATATTCCCTGTGTTCAAAATGTAAGTCCCTAAGGACTGCTTGCATAAAGACAGAAACATGTTTGTGCATAGGTGGTTGAATATCAGACTTAATAAATCTAAACTCATCCGTTCTTTGAGAGTCTCTATCTGCAAAAAATAATTTTAAATTCAGGTTACGACAGAAACTCATGACATCAATAACAGTGCTATGTTCATTACAAAAAAACCCAGGGATAAAACCCAAACCTTTATTCAGAAGTTGTAAATGCTGCACAGACAATGTTTCTTTAGACAAATTCAAAACATTTTGGTTGACCCCCTGATTTAGGTTAGAAAATTCTGGATCAACCCCTCGAGGGAATTGGGCATGTTTGCCACTTTTGTGTTTCCGTCCACCCCTACACCTGGAACCTTGTCTAAAGGGATTACTCTATTTGATTTTTTCCTATGTGGTGAATCCTTACTGCTGGAACTATCATAATCGGTACATGAGAAATCCTCCCCTGATGTACTGGCACTTGTTTGATCCCTGTTTTTCAAAATAGACCGTGGTCTTTTTTTATTAAAATTGTTGCTGGGAACATTAGAAGTAGAGCCAGAACTGGTACCCATAAATCTAACTGTTCTCTGGGAATCAAAAGGACGCCCCCTTTGATAATCCATATAATCTCTTTTAAACTTTTTTAGTTTTCTCTCTTTAGTAATTTTATCATGGTTTGTGAGTTCCTGTGATAATTTATTAATGGAGTCTTGAAATGAAGATTGACACTCAAATCTTTTGCAGTCTGAACACATAGTTTTGACTTCCTGAAGATTATTGTCAATCATACATTCATAATATTGGGCCAGTATGTTGACAAAGAGCATGGACCCTTTCTGTAAGGCTTCACGCCATTCATTGGATAACCTCTCTTCTTGTCTGCCAACCAATGGTTGTAGCCAAATTCTGAGAACCCTAGGGGCTATGTTTTTATGTAAATATGCCCGGAACAAACGTAAGTGCCATATATTTGATCTTAGGTTTTTAAGACCCTTGCAAAGGGAATTAAATGCCAATTCACAATTCATGGCTGATTGTTTCCCTGATTCATTGGAATTGCTGCCTGGCGAGGCATGGATGCCAAAAACCCCAATATCCTCCCAATCGGCACACAATCCAGTTAAAATACTGTCTAGGTCCATGCTTGATATATGATATAAGCCAAAAGATAGATACCACAAACCAAGATAAAATACTATAGCAGAGAATCAATATTCGATGATAATATATAGTGATAATGGGTATCAGCCCCTGTACCACTTCAAGATTCCCTGCTAACTATAAAAAAATTAGAAAATGGTTATACAAAAAGGAAAAAACACAGAGCCAGTACCATAAGAGAAGATGTCATATATAGGAACCAAAAGAGAAATCTGTATATGCAATGTATTCAATTATGAACTCCGTATTGATGACCTCTTGAAATGAAGTCTATTGTACAAAAATCAGACTCCATGCAAGAATATAAATAGGTCCAATAAATGGCCAAAGTCGATATGATGTTAAAGAACAATGGACCCCACAACACTAATTGACACAAATGAATTGTTAGGCCTACAACTGCACCACAATGATGCTTACTGAATCTGTTAGTGCCCAGGATACGAACTGGTATTATATATCCAGAACTGATATGTTGATGTGAAAAAACATACAGTGATAATAATGCCAATAATAACAGATAATCCAAACGTATATCAATACTGTAACACTTGAGTGATAAAATATATAGTACTCATATTTATGAGAACCATATTGAAAAATCCATTATGAAAAACTGTAACGCTTTAAAATGGTATACTTAGCCCTCAAGTAACATGCTACAAATCCTGATACACAGAAAAGTATTATTTGTGATCAGCAAGAGATAACATAGAGTGGGGAAAAGTAATCTGGCACAAGAAAGGTGTTCCCAATTAGCATAGGTTGTGCTTAACATAAAAGATGCAAAGCTTTGTTAAGATTGCGTCATTACCAATATAAGATGACATACATATAAATAAAATTAGAAAAACATATATCGAAAAATGTTAATATTCCAAAACAAGTGAATTAAGCCACCAACAACTTCATGTCTGGTTCGCCAAAAAGAGTCAACACATTCGAATGTACCAACCTGTCATCAGCTTTATGTTGTTGTAAACCAAAACAATCAATATGAACCAAAAGTCACTAATGTCCCCAATGAACAAATCTTGCTTTTTGTGCTCGTCCGAACACCACCTTCATCTGATGTTCTTCCAATTACATTAGGCATGGACATTCATAGTTCCCCAATCACTACTGATATCTAAGTGGCGAGAGTTCAACTGAAGCATTGAGTAAAAATAGAATTAGCCAAACAGTCCTATGTAGCCACCTATTTGTATAAAACACAGCACCTTATCCCACTTTGGCAAAAATCAGACTTTGTACTACTCCAAAATATACGACAACCTGAAGTGCCTCTAATTGTATTCTGATCCTCCTGCTTCAATAATACACTACACCAACCTTTCGTTTTATATATTCAAATGAAATCAACCCTAGAATATGAGGTCCTAGATACCACAGCTGATCGTATACACATGTATTGCCTGGGCCCCATAGGAATCCACAAACGCTCCCAAGATAAATATTATGCCAATGTTCCAAGAAGTGACGACTCCTTGCATTAAGCATGGACCTTCATGGTTCCCTGGCCAGTAAAAATATATAAATGGTGAGAGTTCAACTGAAGCACCCAATAGCTGTAAACAAGCAATAGAATTAGCCAAACAGTCCGATGTAACCACTTAGTTCCATAAAACACAGCACCAACCCCGCTTCAGCGAAGAACAGTTTGTCACACTTTGTAGTGATACCAAATATATGAAAGCCTGAAATGTCTCCAATTAAGTTATGATCATCCAACAGCAAAGACATCCGCAATTTGACCCACCAGTTATTTTGTAAGGTGGAAAAAAATACGACTATAGCACACAATGATTCAAGCCAACATTTCAGGTTCCCATACAGTCAAATGTAAGTTCCTGCTTCAATACAACACTGCACCAACCATTTGTTTCTTATATAGTACACAAAATGTAACTGGCAGTAATGCATGATAGTAAATGCAGTCATGACTTGACAATATATAACAAATATAACATATATATAGGGAAAATAAAAATCAAGATAAAAAAATAGAAAATATATTCTGAACTAACCCCCACATATAGAATTATAAAACATGAAAGTAAACAGTGTAGCATAACTGAAAATCTAGTTATGCTAAAGACATATATCCTAAATAAAGTTCTAACCAAAGGATCCTATCCCCATCATGAATAAAGTGCAATGGTGGTTCCAATAGAAAAAATGTGGTTAACAAATAATGATGTGGCCGAATTGGAAAATTCATGTTTAATCCAATGTTCCTATTTGGTTCCTGCAGCTGTAATTGAAGCAGGTATGTCGATATGCCAATGGCTGTCCTTCATCGGATCCTATATGACAGTGAGAAAAACTGTAGAAAGATATGAAAGATAGATGCATACAGATTATTATAAACCCCTATTCATGAAATTCATGGTGTAAACAAAGTATATACATCATTTAATATGATCAGAAAAAAAGCTGTACCAACCTATCTCTCCATGTTTACAAATGGTCATTCAGTCCCGGAGGGAATAAAGCACCCAATGTAATGATCCAATGTTGTTCCTTGTGAGTAAGTATTCTATGCCATCCCTGGGGATTGCTACAATCCCCCAGAATTCTATCTATGATTACAAAAGAAAACTGTTCTTCAGGATGTTTCAAAACATGCCTATATAAGGCATTGGTTGCCTTCCTGGTTTTAATATCTGATCTATGTTCGTTGATGCGTGTTCTTAGTGGTCTAGAAGTTTGGCCTACATCGAAACATGAATTTTCCAATTCGGCCACATCATTATTTGCTAACCACATTATTATAAAGAATTAAGTATGTATGCAACCTACGATTCAAGTGCATCTTCGAAATTTTTTTGTATTCGAGTCGTGACTTCTTGGAACATTGGTATAGTGCTGATTTTGGTAGCGTTTGTGGATTCCCGTGGGGCCTACATAACACATCTCTATACAAGCAGTTGTGGTTTTTAGGACCACACATTTAAGGTTTGATTTGGCCTGAATATAATAAACGAATGGTTGGTGCAGTGTTGTATTGAAGCAACATTGGCATAATATTTATCTTGGGGGCGTTTGTGGATTCCTATGGGGCCCAGGCAATACATGTGTATACGATCAGCTGTGGTATCTAGGACCTCATATTCTAGGGTTGATTTTGTTTGAATATATAAAACGAAAGGTTGGTGTAGTGTATTATTGAAGCAGGAGGATCAGAACACAATTGGAGGCACTTCAGGTTGTCGTATATTTTGGAGTAGTACAAAGTCTGATTTTTGCCAAAGTGGGATAAGGTGCTGTGTTTTATACAAATAGGTGGCTACATCGGACTGCTTGGCTAATTCTATTTTTACTCGATGCTTCAGTTGAACTCTCGCCACTTAGATATCAGTAGTGATTGGGGAGCTATGAATGTCCATGCCTAATGTAACTGGAAGAACATCAGATGAAGGTGGTGTTCGGACGAGCACAAAAAGCAAGATTTGTTCTTTGGGGACATTAGTGACTTTTGGTTCATATTGATTGTTTTGGTTTACAACAATATAAAACTGATGACAAGTTGGTACATTCGAATGTGTTGACTCTTTTTGGCGAACCAGACATGAAGTTGTTGGTGGCTTAATTCGCTTGTTTTGGAATATTAACATTTTTCGATATGTTTTTTCTAATTTTATTTATATGTATGTCATCTTATATTGGTAATGATGCAATCTTAACAAAGCTTTGCATCTTTAATGTTAAGCACAACCTACGCTAATTGGGAACACCTTTCTTGTGCCAGATTACTTTTCCCCACTCTATGTTATCTCTTGCTGATCACAAATAATACTTTTCCGGTATCAGGATTTGTAGCATGTTACTTGAGGGCTAAGTATACCATTTTAAATTGTTACAGTTTTTCATAATGGATTTTTCAATATGGTTCTCATAGATATGAGTACTATATATTTTATCACTCAAGTGTTACAGTATTGATATACGTTTGGATTATTTGTTATTATTGGCATTATTATCACTGTATGTTTTTTCACATCAACATATCAGTTCTAGATATATAATATCAGTTCGTATCCTGGGCACTAACAGATTCAGTAAGCATCATTGTGGTGCAGTTGTAGGCCTAACAATTCATTTGTGTCAATTAGTGTTGTGGGGTCCATTGTTCTTTAACATCATATCGACTTTGGCCATTTATTGGACCTATTTATATTCTTGCATGGAGTCTGATTTTTGTACAATAGACTTCATTTCAAGAGGTCATCAATACGGAGTTTATAATTGAATACATTGCATATACAGATTTCTCTTTTGGTTCCTATATATGACATCTTCTCTTATGGTGCTGGTAGTTAGCAGGGAATCTTGATGTGGTACAGGGGCTGATACCCATTATCACTATATATTATCATCGAATATTGATTCTCTGCTATAGTATTTTATCTTGGTTTGTGGTATCTATCTTTTGGCTTATATCATATATCAAGCATGGACCTAGACAGTATTTTAACTGGATTGTGTGCCGATCGGGAGGATATTGGGGTTTTTGGTATCTATGCCTCGCCAGGCAGCAATTCCTATGACTCAGGGGAACAATCAGCCATGAATTGTGAATTGGCATTTAATTCCCTTTGCAAGGGTCTTAAAAACCTAAGATCAAATATATGGCACTTACGTTTGTTCCGGGCATATTTACATAAAAACATAGCCCCTAGGGGTCTCAGAACTCGGCTACAACCATTGATTGGCAGACAAGAAGAGGGGTTATCCAATGAATGGCGTGAAGCCTTACAGAAAGGGTCCATGCTCTTTGTCAACATACTGGCCCAATATTATGAACGTATGATTGACAATAATCTTCAAAAGATTTGAGTGTCAATCTACATTTCAAGACTCCATTAATAAATTATCACAGGAACTCACAAACCATGATAAAATTACTAAAGAGAGAAAACTAAAAAAGTTTAAAAGAGATTATATGGATTATCAAAGGGGGCGTCCTTTTGATTCCCAGAGAGCAGTTAGATTTATGGGTACCAGTTCTGGCTCTACTTCTAATGTTCCCAGCAACAATTTTAATAAAAAAAGACCACGGTCTATTTTGAAAAACAGGGATCAAACAAGTGCCAGTACATCAGGGGAGGATTTCTCATGTACCGATTATGATAGTTCCAGCAATAAGGATTCACCACATAGGAAAAAATCGAATAGAGTAATCCCTTTAGACAAGGTTCCAGGCGTAGGGGTGGACAGAAACACAAAAGTGGCAAACATGCCCAATTCCCTCGAGGGGTTGATCCAGAATTTTCTAACCTAAATCAGGGGGTCAACCAAAATGTTTTGAATTTGTCTAAAGAAACATTGTCTGTACAGCATTTACAACTTCTGAATAAAGGTTTGGGTTTTATCCCTGGGTTTTTTTGTAATGAACATAGCACTGTTATTGATGTCATGAGTTTCTGTCGTAACCTGAATTTAAAATTATTTTTTGCAGATAGAGACTCTCAAAGAACGGATGAGTTTAGATTTATTAAGTCTGATTTTCAACCACCTATGCACAAACATGTTTCTGTCTTTATGCAAGCAGTCCTTAGGGACTTACATTTTGAACACAGGGAATATGACATATTGAGATCCAATCTCTCAACACAGGAACTGACTGCACTTAATGAGCTAAGGGAGAATCAAAATATTGCCATTCTTCCAGCAGATAAGGGGGAGCCGTGGTTGTCATGGATATGAGTTCATATCTGAATGAGGGCCAAGCACAACTGTCTGATAAAAGATGCTATATGTACATGGCATATGATCCTACCACCCATTTTAAACAGGAAATAGACAGTTTTTTCAATCTTGCCCTTGAGGAGGGCATCAAAACCAAGAATTGTGTTGTTCAGTTAACAGTCAAGGATCCTCAGAAACAAATCTTATATTTACTTCCTAAAATACACAAGTCCATCACCAATCCTCTGAGCAGACCTATTGTACCCGGAATTGGGTCTTTGACGGAGCCTTTATCTGCCTTTCTCACTCAATATCTCAAACCACTATTGTGTTTTGTAAGGGCTAGATTGCAGGATACGACCCAATTCCTACAGATTATACAGGATTGTCAACTTGAGCCGGGGTGGCTTATGTGCTCATTGGATGTTAAGGCCCTTTATACTAGCATTCCACATTGGGCTGGTCTACAGGACTTCAGTATTGGTTGGATAGGGCTGCTTTATACTCTCCAGGGTTCAACACACTGCTTATCTGTATGACGGAGCATGTCCTCAATAAGAATGTCTTGTATTTTCAAGGACAATGTTATTGGCAACTGCAGGGTATGGCAATGGGATCATCCTTTGCTCCCATTTATGCCGATTTATTCATGGCATTCTTTGAGGAATGCATGATCTATGATCCACTACATAATATTTATTTGGTAGAAATAGATATTTGGCGCAGGTACTTGGATGATTGCTGGATGGTGTGGCTGGCAGATGTGAGGTATTTACAGGAATTTATTGAATATCTCAATCAAAATGTATGGGGAATTGAGTTTACGGTAACATACGATCTTCAAAGTATAAATGTTTTGGATGTTACTGTGACTAGAAACACAGACCATACATTGAACACTAGATCTTATCGTAAATACCTTCAATACAACACTTTGTTACATGCTTCCAGCATGCACCCAGGCCACACCATCCGCAACATCCCCAAGTCCCAATTTATGTGCATCAAACGTCTGAGTTCAACACAGGGTGATTTTGACCGGGATGGTTTGGATCTCTATCACCGGTTTGCCAACAGGGGTTATAGACACCAAGACATCCTCAATGCCTGGAATTGGACTAATAATTTGGAGAGAGAAACTTTGTTACAGTATCAATCTAAACCTAGGGATGGTTCTATGAATACCATTCGGTTTGTTACCACTTTTGGCAGAAATTCCAATGCCATCAAGGGTATCATCAACAGACATTGGAATTTTCTTATGGCCAATGAATATTTGAGAACTATATTGGATCAACAATGCCACTTCTCCTACAGGAGAGGCAGAACTCTTGGTTCTCTCGTTTCACATTTTAAACATATAGAAAGTGGGGGAGCGATACACCAACAAATGACCATGTCTGGAGATATATTAGTAGGCACATTCCTGTGTGGCCATTGTGGGTCATGTAAACAAATAAGTAAGAGCAAGGAATTTAGTAGTCGCAATACCAGTAAAGTGTACCAATGCAGAACATTTGGCAACTGTAGCAGCAGTTGGGTGGTCTATTTGGCAACATGTCGGTGTCAAGCTTTCTAGGTAGGCCAAACTTCTAGACCACTAAGAACACGCATCAACGAACATAGATCAGATATTAAAACCAGGAAGGAAACCAATGCCTTATATAGGCATGTTTTGAAACATCCTGAAGCACAGTTTTCTTTTGTAATCATAGATAGAATTCTGGGGGATCGTAGCAATCCCCAAGGATGGCATAGAATACTTACTCACAAGGAACAACATTGGATCATTACATTGGGTGCTTTATTCCCTCCGGGACTGAATGACCATTTGTAAACATGGAGAGATAGGTTGGTACAGCTTTTTTTCTGGGCATATTAAATGATGTATATACTTTGTTTACACCATGAATTTCATGAATAGGGGTTTATAATAATCTGTATGCATCTATCTTTCATATCTTTCTACAGTTTTTCTCACTGTCATATAGGATCCGATGAAGGACAGCCATTGACATATCGACATACCTGCTTCAATTACAGCTGCAGGAACCAAATGGGAACATTGGATTAAACATGAATTTTCCAATTCGGCCACATCATTATTTGCTAACCACATTTTTTCTGTTGGAACCACCAATGCACTTTATTCATGATGGGGATGGGATCCTTTGGTTAGAACTTTATTTAGGATACATGTCTTTAGCATAACTAGATTTTCAGTTATGCTACACTGTTTACTTTCATGTTTTATAATTCTATATGTGGGGGTTAGTTCAGAATATATTTTCTATTTTTTATCTTGATTTTTATTTTCCCTATATATATTTTATATTTGTTATATATTGTCAAGTCATGACTGCATTTACTATCATGCATTATTGCAGGTTACATTTTGTGTACTTTCTCTTTAATTTTTTATTGGTTGCATTCTCCATTTGTCTCTCAGGTGGGGTGTGTCTATAAATGGATTGTATTTTTGGTGAACTGTTTATACACTGAAGAAGGCATTGGTTGCCAAAACCGGTCTGTTTAATAAAAGGCTTATTATTCAGCTATTTATATGTTTTTGATTTAAACATTTAAACATTCTATTTTTATCACTTCTGGATCATTCATTGCTGGCCTAGTGTTGTTTACTTGATTGGTTTGGCCGCGCATCTACCTACCTGCATAGTATCAAGTTGGGTTGTACCTCCTATACTGAGCCAACAGATATTGCCAACATTCTTGTCAACACATTCAGTGCCACCTTTACCCCTCTCTCTCTCCCCCATGGAGACAATCAGATTGCTAGAAGAATGCCAGGCACCCAGGTTACACCTGCATTCTCCACTGGAAAAAATACAGCTTCCATGGGGCCCCAAATTATTCCTAGCTGTGTTCTACGTGTACTTCAAAGATATCTGGCACTACATCTGTGTGCCATGTTGAGTCACAGCCTCACCTCACGCTTTGTCCCTCCCAAATGGTGCACTGCTACAGTCATCCCTCTCCATAAAGGTGTGGAAACTACTGACCTTGGGATTTATCATTCCAGTAGCTTGACGAGTTTGATATGTATAGCTATGGAGCGCATTATCAGGGACCTGACTGACAAACATATAGGTAATCTCCTAACTTTAGACCCCACACAGTTTGGCTTTGTGAAAGGGAGATCATTCCTGCTCAACCTGGTTGGCTTCTTTGAGTCAGTCACCAGGGCTGTGTATGACAGTAAGGCACTGCATACAGACTACATCAATCTGTCCAAGACTCTTGATACCATTTCTCAGTCAGGAATTATGGATGAACCCACCAAACTAGGCATCAATCCTTAGATCACTGGGGGGAACGGGTTGCAAATTGGCTCACAGATAGAACAGACAGTGTGAAAGTAGCAAGTTCCAAGTCAGAATGCCAGCCAGTCATGAGTGGAGTCCCACAAGGATCTGTCCTGGGTACTCTCGTGTTCAGCATCTACTTCTCAGGAGTCCAGGCCAACACAAAGGAACTCTGGCTGACCAAGTTCATAGACAACTGCAAGCTAGGAGTCAACATTAACTCCACAAGTGATGCAGACTTCCCAGAGACAGGCCTCACTGAGACCACTGACTGCTGTGGAAACCATGGCCTGAAGCTTACCACCAAAAAAATGCAACATCAGCCCCTTTGACAAAATCTCATTTCCCATTAAGTACCACATCAGTGGGAGCCCACTGAACACTGTAGGCATTATATGAGATCTGGGGACACAGGTTGACAGCAACCTCTCCTCTAACCACCACATTGCCACTGTGGCCAGGAAATCCTTCTATGTGGCACATCTCATTACCAAGGGTTTTGCATCCAGGAAGAAAGAGATCATCATCTCTGTGTACTCTTTCTTCATTAGACCAATCATCAAGTATAATGGCCCATTTGGCATGTACCTCACTAGACACCTGCAACAGCTGGAGAGGCCACAGAAGTACCTCACAATAAGGATCTTAGTCATTAAACACATGTCCTACACAGACAGACCCAAAGGACTCCAGCTATTCTCTGTCTCATATCACCTACTTACAGGCGATCTCTTCTTAACTTGCAAAGCCATGTCTGACCCAACTCTTTTACAAATGTTACATCTAGAGACATCCCAATCTCTCTGCACCACACACTGCAAGTACCTTGACCTCATTACCACAATCAACACAATATGCTGGAGGGACAGGTTCCTCACCTAGAGACTGCACATGCCCTGGAATAAACTTCCCATACATGTCACCTAGATGACCCTGTTCCAGAGATGTCTTGATGAGTGGATGGGTAGCTAACATCGGGTGGCACAATGGCAGGGCAATTCTATGGGTTAGGCTTGTAATGACTCCAAGGCTATTAGCCTAGTACACACCTATGACCCTATAAGGGGAGTGACATCAGCATGAATGCTAAAGGACAGTGGATGGGTAACTTATTAAAATACTTCTTCCTACAAACATACACAGTTATACACACACACACACACACACACACACACACACACACACACACACACACACACACACACACACACCTTTGCCAGATCTGAGAGTAGAAGCCCTGCCTATCTAATTATTTGTATTATAGTGTTATACAGTTATTGCACTCACTAAAAAGCTTACTGGGCTGACAATGTTGCCAAATGTGCTGATAAGGGGAATGACATCAGCATGACTGAGAAAGTATGCCAGTGAGTGGGAAACCTATCAAAATATTTCTCCCTAAAATATACACACTTTCACACACACATAGCCACCCACACACAGATTTGCCAGATCTGAGAGTAGAACCCCTGCATATCTAGTAATTTGTACTATAGTGTTATACAGTTATCACATGTGCTACAGGGCGTACTGTGCTCACAACTGCCCAAAGGTGCTGATAAGGGGAATGGCATCAGCAGGAATGATAAAGTAGGGCAGTGGGTGGGAGACTTATCAAAATACTTGTTCTTATAAACATGCACACACACACACACACACACACACACACACACACACACACACACACACACACACACACACACACACACACACACACACACACACTCAGCAGGACTGAAAAAGTAGGGCATTGGGTGGGAAACTTTGGGTGGGAAAATACTTTTTCTTATAAACATACACACTCATTTGCTAGATCTGAGATCAGAATCCCTGTCTAGATAGTGATTTTTATTATAGTGTTACGAAGTTATCAAAGACACTATATGGCATACTGGGCCAAAGGTGATGATAAGGGGAATGATAGCAGGAGTAATAAAGTAGGGCAGTGGATGGGAGACTTCTCAAAATACTTCTTTGCACAGACATACACACACACACTCAGCAGGACTGATAAAGTAGGGCAGTGGGAGGGAAACTTATCAAAATACTTCTTACAAACATACTCATTTGCCAGATGTGAGATTAGAACCCCTGTCTAGCTAGTAATTTGCACTACAGTGTTACACAGTTATCATACATGCTACAGAGCAAATTGGGCTGATAATTGGCCAAAGGTGCCAATAAGGAGAACGACATCAGCAGGACTGATAAAGTGGGGTACTGAGAAGTGCTGTGGGTGGGAATGGCCTAAAACTGTTTCACCTACAAACAAAAATACACCCTCACTCTCCCATACACAACTGTCTCACACACACACACACACACACACACACACACACACACACACACACACACACACACACACACACACACACACACACAGTTGTCAGTATTCAGATTAGAACCCCTACCTATCTAGTTATTTTTACTATAGTGTTAGACAGTTATCGCATATGCTACAGAGCTTATAGGAGTGATTGGTGTCCAATGGTACTTCTAAGGTGAATGAAAGCAGCAGATTTTGTGAAGTAGGGCAATGTGAAGTGTACTGAGTGGGGAGAGACTCCTAATACTTGGACCTATGGAGACACAGAGACACACACACACACACACACACACACACACACACACACACACACACACACACACACACTTGGACCTATGAAGACACACACATACACACACACACACAGGCAGGTGATGTGATATTATAAACTCAACCTCAGTACTGTTACACAATGGGGCTCATCTTTTATGCTGGCGCATGCAGCTGTTTACAATTGGTATGCTACTGTCCACAGCAGGATATCACTGTATGCCATTCAGGGTGTGTGTTTGACTTACTCTGTCTGTGTCCCCCTGTGTCTCTCTCTCTCTCTCTATCACTGTCTGTCTCTCACTTCCCCACATCTTTGTGTGTGCATGCTTGACGTATGTTATCTTTTGCCCATATATATATATGTGTGTGTGTGTGTATCTCATGCAACAGATGCAGATATATCACATATGGGCCACCTACAGCTAGCTGAGGGTAATCCTGTCTGATGTGTGTGCGTGGGGACAGTTGAGGTGTACATAACTGCCTGTATGCACGGAGATATATACACAATACAGTCATACATTCCGATGTGCGTTCCAACATGTTCTGTGAGTCTCTAAGTGTAGGAGCATGCCCAGTGTGACTTTCTATAGTTAGGGTGGGACATCCCAGAGATAGGTGTACTCCTGTCCATGGTGTTGTGTGCTACAGCCATACCACCCAGGAGTAGACAGTACTTTCCTCAGGGTACTTGTTTTGCTTAGCAGTCATTTTCTGACATATTTGTAGTCTGAAACTGCAATGTATTGTGTCATTACCTAGTGCCAGACATCTGGAGATCATCACAGTGCTTTACCAGGGGAATAGTAGTTGTATGATGCATAGACCAATATTATGAGAGCAGCTATGTAAATTCTTGCCCAACAAAGCCATTTGTGAAGTGCGGCTACAGCCGGTGTAGCAATGACTCACAGCTGTGTAAATGGTCTAGCAACCTGGTGATATACTGGCTGTGGATCTCCTGCTTCTGTGGTATATTTCTAATCTGAGATGTCATATCTTTGTGTGTGCATACCTCTGACCTGTAAATTTTTTGGCAGGTTCTCCAGGTGTTTGGGTAGAGGTTTCATCCTTTCCAGATAAACTTGTGTTTTTATGGCAAGTTAGTTACATATAATTGAAGTGTGATATTACAAAATAATATAGACATTACTGTTTCAGAATATATAACCTTCAGACAATTCCTTCTACTGAAAACCCCTAACCCTACCAACTTTCTCAGTATGTAAGGGTGATATTTACAACACATGCCTAACATTGTGCCTTTGTTCCACTTTTATTACTGCCCTTGTCCAGACATCTTGCTGTCAGATGTTGGGAGTTATGGGTGTGGGTACACAGTGCATTTAACTGTGCAGGCATGTCCATTATTTGTAAAAGCAAATATAAGAAAAAAAAGGATTATTGAGAATGACCACAGGCAACAGTACCACAAAGCACTTATATTCACAAATGCCTTGGCAACTCTGCTACACATCATTCAATATGTCACTAATATGTGTTGTTTATTCCACATAGCACTGTGACTTCCAGGTATGTCAGTGGCAGAGCAGTGGGTCTCACTGACATGCATGACAGTTGGCACTGCAGTTATTTGCACATGGCCCTGTCAAAGGCAGCACTGTATCTAGGGCAGTACAAGACGACTGCCAGGAGAATGTGCTGACCAGATCCAGACAGTATTAACCACACATACACATAGCTCATTGATCCCCTGCATATTGTGGACAGACAATGTGTTTTCATGTGTATTGGTACAGCCCTTCCAATGTGTGCTATGCTGCTATTTCCATGCGAACATATATGTTATTGCATTTGTGGGAGTATTTCAGGGGGGCACACCTGTCAACTGTACACATTTGCACAACCTTTGCTGATATTTACTTTACATTTTGGCTCCATTAACCATACTATTGTGCCCTGTCTTGGGGACTGGAGGCATATCAGTAAATAGCCCAGGTCATATTGTACTGGCATACATTTGAGTTTCAGACTTCTTACCCTTCATAGCCTTATTGCAACTGCAGGTCCTGCTGTGCTTTTATTGTGTGAGTCTGTATGGGGGTTAATTCAACATTGCTGCCATTTGTGTGCCTTTACCAGACATTTCTCTGTGGTTTTCTATAGCTGACTTGCTGGGTGGGTGTGAGGGGTGGTTATGGGACCCCCACCCTGACATCCATGCCTGTGACATATGACCCCCCCCCACTTAGTTGTCCCCACACATATACTGCAGTAGGATTTGCCACCTGGGTACTACTGCATAATGTGTGGAGGCCAGTTTTGGCCAGACATTTTCTGGTGTCCCACATAGCTGTCAGTTGTGTGCTGCTATTCCAGTAAGCCATCAATTCCCTTGCATGCATGCAGCATTACCATAGATATGCTAGCAGAACATACTATTCCATTAATTTATTGTTAAAAAACTGACTTATCTTATGCTTGCAACATTTGTGAGGATGGTGCTTGAGGGCCGCCTATGTCAGATGCACACAGTATACTGCCTGTACATGGTAAGTTACAGGTAATGTGATGTGTGTGTCACCCGTTTTACTGTGTGTGCGAGTCAGAGAGAGATGTCAGTCCCTGAGGTCCCTACATTGTCAGTGTGTGTGCTATGCATTGCCTCTTTGCCAAGGCATGAGCATATTGGGTACGCCTTCATCTGCCTACAGGAGTAGGCTTAGGGGCCTCCTCCTGTGATTCCCTCTGTGCCTGTGGGGACCTTGGCAATGGTGGTGGGCTGTATGGCCATTCCCCATGCTGTTCCTGCTGCAGCTGTTTATGTGTCTGCCTCATTATGGTGTTCCTGTGTAGGTTTGTGTGCATTTCTGATGGGTGTCATCATTCATGGCTCAAGTGCATAGCCAGCATCCTCCACCATATGGCCATACAGGATACCTTCACTGGAAAATGTTTGGTACAGCTGTGATGAATGCCAGATGTGGAAGTCGTGATAACTTCTAGCTAGCACACATTCATGATAATGCCCTGGGCATTGCACATGATCTGGCAGTTGATGGAGGGGAAGCTCTTGCAGTTTATGTAGACCCTACCCTGTTCACCAGGTGGTGCTTTGATGTGGATGTTTGTGCAGTCTATGGCACCCAGTACTTTTGGGTATTCTGCTACATGGTAAAAGTGACGCATATTGCTGTCCTCCCTTCATGGGTGTTGGGAAAGTAAATGTCCTCACCAGCATGTGGTAGCATCACATCCAGGAACTGGTGGTGTACCACGGATGCAAATGCCTGTGAGACCACCATGATGTCCCCAGTAGGTCTTTGAAAAGTACCTGTAGCTAGAATACTTAGGTTACACATACCTGGTATCCACTGGGATGGGTTGCCCTCTGTTGGTTCTATCTCTGAGTTGAGGCCGGCACAGCTCGGTGATTTGCTGAAGTATGTCTCTGTCCAACATGTAGTGCTCTACTATCTCCAGATCATGTAGCGACTGGTAGGCTACCCTGGGTTTGAACACTCTTCTCCTCCTCCTTGGTCTGTGGCAGTTGTCAGCATTATTCTCCTCTACACTGTCAGCCTCTAGCACATACTGATGTATCAAAGCAGTGCCAGCCCCTAACATTTTTAAAGTTAAAATTCCCCCGCATGTATATCCCAATGGTGCAGAGTTTGTGGGAGAAACAGACTGTAAGGTGTTTCCATAGTTTATACTATTGTGCTGCAGATGCTACCTGTATGATTGGCTGACTATGATACATTTCAGCTGCCACCTATATTACTCATGGCTTTGATTTGGCCACTGTGAGTGTTAGCGGCATTAGTGGTAATTTGTGCATGATTTCCTTTATTCTGCTGTTGCCCTTTTTTAATTATTTTTTACTTACATCTTCTCCCATTTTCAGCTATGCAGCCACCTGCCAGCTGTATTATTGTGCACTTTGCATGGCCCATTATGAGTTGCAAGAGTCCCATATTAGTGATTTATTCTTGATTTCTCCTTTATTGTGCTGTTGCCCTTTATTTTTTTTACATCTACTCCCATTTTCAGCTATGCAGCCAGCTGCCAACCTTATTATTGAGTGCTTTCAATGGCCCATTGTGAGTTGCAGAATCCCATATTGCTGATTTGTACTGCATTTCCCTCGTTCTGCTATTTCCTTTTTTTTTTTTTTATATATCCTTCCTGTTTAAACCCTGGCACACCATGCAGACTAATTTGGCTAGTGTAAACAGCAAGAAATGGCCCTCCCCTGGGCAAGAACATGCTCCTCAGTTCATGGAAGTGCAAACTCGGGCAACAGAGCTCCAATATGCTTACAGCAAGCATGACACACACCCTTTCCATGTTAGTATCTCCTCCTGCCTACACAATGGTGTTGTTCGAGCACCTACATGGTTAGCTGCAGTGTGACACTTGGAAGAATTTTGTGATTCAGTATAAGTCCCCTCATTAACATACTCCACTGCCTTCATCTGTAGTTACTGCACTACACAAGAGCCTTCCCCATTAGCAACCACTGTTCCCTACCATTGCTTTGATTTTGTTTGCCATATAGTATAATGGCAAAATGCAGGTTTCCCTTAAAATTGATTTTTCACTATTTTTTATTTTCTCCACGATCCCGTTTGCGTGTTGCTGCCCTATGCTTCAATGACCGAGATCAGCCACAATAAAATAAACTTTTGTTTTTATTAAAATGAAGAGGTTTTACATGCCAATGGCCATATATTTGCCATTGGCTTGCCTACCGATTAGGGTACTTACTTTTATTGAAGCTGTCATGGCTCCATTTTCATTTTTGCAGAAATGTATTTAGCTAGTACCCAAATACATTTCTGCAGCTTACACTGTTCCTGCATGGTTACCTGCCTGCTTCCTGGATCACTAATTCACCTCATCTGCATGGTTTTCACCAGCAAATGAGGTAATTAGCATCCTCCATGGGTTTCCATGCAGGAACAGTGTCTGCTCGCTCGTGCACATCAAAACGCCATGTTTCTGGATCACTCGGTGGCCATATCCCATGCAGGAGTGGCAACACAGCTCCTGCCTGCAAAAATATGCTTTGTGAATCCCATGGAATGGTTTGATTAATCAATTCATAAGAAGAGTTTAAGGCATCAGTGTGATCAGTAAAACATATAGATGGAAGCAAATTTACAAAAGTGGGTAAAAGCAATGTACATGTTGAAGTTACTGACAAGAATGGTTTATGGAGGAGATGAATCAGGGGAGCAAAAATCTAGAAAAGTACCACTTGGACCACTATGCCTGCTTTCTTATTAGATAAACTGCACATAAGCAATGCTTAAATGTTCTTGCCCTCCAAATTTCTTGCCTTACATCCATATCTCCCATTGTTTAATGTGCTTGTTATGGCTTGCCCCATAGTTGCCTCAGGAAGGTTGCTTTCATCATTCACAGATCTTTTCATTAAGAAATCCCTGTGTTTCTCTGAGACATCTGTCTCATATGATTTACCTAGATTCTATTCTCTCTCATCATATCAAAATCTTTCTAAAGGAAGATACTGACCTAGACTTTGTCACTTCCTTGTAGTATTTATAATTTTATTTTTTTTTTAAATCAAACTACAATAATATTATATGCAAAGACATTATTCAACAGTACCTTAGATACATTTATTTCACTTTTCTGATTTTTAACTCCATGATTGTTTTCCTATTAGAAACCACAACTGCTGCCATATCTAATAAAATATCAGAAGTTATTAATTTGTGTGTGGGCTTTCCCACTTTCTCTGTGAATGTGTACCCATGGACTTATTCATAGGGGGTGTGAGAAGTACACAGGTCTTACACTCCTGTAAAATGCTTGCATGCAGTTAAAGCTTCAACTATTCTTTTTGCCAGGGTTACACCTTTACCAATTTAAACTCAACAAAAAGAAGGTGAAGCTTCAGAAGCAAATATTCATGTTTTGTAACATAATAAATTTGCAACTAAGAAAGTGTAAGCACTGTGCTAATCCCAACTTCAGTTCTTTCCAGCTCTAGCTTCCTCCTTTTCTTCCTTATGGTTCTGATAGGTGTGTCCAATCCTGATTTAATTCAGATCCACACAGATTTCCATCTTATTTAGTGTACAGCCTTTCTCAATCTGTACTACAAAATCTCTTTCCCTGAAAGCCTCACATATAAAAAGAGCAATGGCCTGCCCCATTATCCCTTTTAAAAGAATAATAATACAGCTATACATTCATCTTGGCTATTTGAAGGTCCTGTGCAATCATTACAACCGGAGATGTTGGTATCAGTATCAGAGACCGTGTTACTGAATAATCATTATAACCAGACATGCTGATATCTAATACCACAGTCAGTTAGTATGTAATCTGTGCAAATTTAGTTGCTGGTGTCTGTTCTTAAAGACACCCAGCTACTGTGTTATCAGTACAGTCTGAACTGCAGACACCTGTACTCAGGGTTTGACTGTAAACACATAATCAGCACAGCTTGAGATGCTGATATGTGCTCTCATGGAGGTACAGCTACTATGTAACCAGTGCAACCTTAACTGATGACACCTGTCCTCAGTATTAGACTGTTACTATGTTATTAGCATAATCTGAGTTGCTGGTATCTGTCCTCAGGGAGATGCAGCTACTATGTAATCAGTACTATGTGAAAGACCACTCAGGACATTTGATTTGTGAAATTAGATCTTTTTAGTGGCATCAAACTAGAATTATCACAGCACAAATTTACTTTTAGTTGAACCAAAAGTAAATTTAACTAGATTTGAGGCAAGTTCAAAAAGGAATATTAGGAACAGCAGAGATCAGCACCAATGTGGCTTAGTTTTCCAGTAGTATTTTGTTTTACAGACTAGTTCTCTCTATGGGCTAAGTAGGCATTCTGAAATCTATTTCAAAATTCAGACTTTAAAATTCTGGGTTTATTATTTGTTTTCATCAAATGAATGGCAAATACTGAAGTTCAGTGAAATGATAGCAGGAAAAAAAGGGAAGAAAATATTTTAAAAGAGTATTTTAATGATGTGACCACACTGACTATGAAGACAGAAGCCCTACATAATGGTGTGCACTCTAAAGATTTGCTTACTTCCAGTCGAGCTGGGACTTCTCCTTCCATGGGTAATAAACTTGTTTTGAGCAGTCTTGGTGACCCAAGTGCCAAAATGAAACCTTCCAATTATACATGTAGCTGTAGTTAAAGGAGATACAAGGAATCATTTTAGCAAACTGGCAGCACATGTCCTCATTAGAACTGGTGGCAGCTGAGAGTAACGTGACTACAGGGAAAAAAAAGAAAATAAATTCTGCCCAAACTCTTTATCTGAAAGAAAAAATAGATGATCATGAAAATGAAGCCAGAGACAAAAAATCTTCACTTATTTGGAATAGAAAAGGTACTGAAGGGAATGATATCTTGGCCACTGTATATTTGATGTCAACACTAACAAACACGGACAGCTAAGTAAATAAATAAGCAATACAAACAATCCCTTGAAAGATCACATAGTGCCTTTTTATCCATTCCTCATCATATTAACACTTGTTACATTCAGAGAAAATAAATTAGCTTTATTGCCATGTAAGTATCTCAGTTATAAGGACAACACATTATGATTGGTCCACAATTTCTTTGGATATGATTTTCAGAAGAGACATCTTTACATATTGCCTTCAAAATGTTGAAAAAAAGTGAGTGCTCTGTACCTAGCTAACAAGAAAACCTTTGAGCTAGTGTTGAAAGGAGAAGTCAAAACATCCGGGGGTATCATTAACACTACTAGCCTCGGTAACCAAAAAAATTCATTACAAATGTGGAAGAAGAAGAAGAAGCCTGAAACAGAGGATGTGAAAAATGATAGATGGCACAAGAGCTATGGAATGATGACATGCTTTGGTAAATCAAGTAATGGAAAAATTAAGAAATGGTGGATTTGGGATCTATTCAAGAGATTTGGAATATAAAGAATAAGTTATTTTCCCTATTTACATTTCTAGAAATAACCAGTATCTGTTTAACCATAAGACTTGACATACTGTAATAAAGGTGGGTGGCATGTGTCCTTACTAGTAAAAACAGCTTTTAAAATAATAAATATAGCTGACTTTTTAATGTACATAGTTATCATAGATAGAGTTAGAATGGTAGGGAGTTGAAGACTTCCTCCAGAGTGAACAGCTTAGACCAACAAGAAGTTTACTCTTATACTGGTGGAAAATGCTATGGTTTATTTTGTTTTCTATTACTGTATGTCTGCCTAGTAAGAATTTAATAAAGGTCTTTGAATGATAAAAAAAGATTTGATTCATTTTAATCTTTGCAAGAAAGAAAACATTTTTTATTCCTAAGTCTGAAAATGTACACCTCCCCTGGTGAAATCCTTCCTCTCTGTTCTCAGATAGGATCTTAACAAAGCAAGTCATTATCTGCTGGGAAGCCTCCAGGGATAATTGACAAAGAAATGCTGATACCCCCAAACAAGGACAGATATAATTCAAAAAGCATTAGAGCTTAAAAAGAATCCATGTAAATAATCAGAAAACAAGCACAGATGATGTTTTCCATTTCTTTGCTGTTGCAGGAGCCTAAGCAACTTGGGTTATGTTCTGCCTAGGATACACTGGCCGGACACCTTCCATGCACCCTAGCCATTAGTTAGTTTGAGGTGACCTGACTAAAAGTCAGGTTCCAGTGTCTAGCCCTTCACAGCTTTCCTTCCACAAAAGACAATATTTCCCTGTGGGCATTCAAGGATTGATGGTTAGCTAACGCTGATCCATTGCTGGGTAAATAAGTTCCCTTTTGGAAAAAAAACTTCCACCTTTTTTTTGTGCCCAAAATACCTTTTCTGTAAAATATTTATACTTTAGCTATGACAAAGTGCTTTTCTTGACTGTCATATGAGTTTTTCATAAGTGATTTCTAGGCTAACAATACCAGGGTTCCATTTTAAGCATAACTATACTTCTCAAAGTGAAAATCAAACCCTGCACCTTGTGTCAGTGCGGTAAGCACCTTAGTCATTTTGTAAATCCACAACTAATTTGGTAACAAGACATTCCACATAAACATAAAAATGACTGTGTCCCAGGCTGGAAAGAAGGAAAAAGCACACAAAATGGTGAATAAAATCTTTGTTGAGCCGAGGTACTGGGAAGCATCAGTAAAAGATTTTATTCACCATTTTGTGTGCTTTTTCCTTCTTTCCAGCCTGGGACTCAGTCATTCTTATGTTTATGTGGATTTTTGGTACTTTGAAGTGTTTTGAGTAACAAGACATTCCCTCATCTTTGTTCACTTTTAAATGGAAACATCATTTTTTTACTTTTATGGTAAAAAGATGTTAAAAAGTATTTAAAAAAAACTTTGTTTTCTGTGGGGGGAAACTGGTGAAATTTTACTTTTTGGGGCTGGGTAAGTGTTTAAAGTGCTTTTTACTTTTTTTTTCAGAAAAAAAGTTGTCTTTTTAAAATCTACCTGTTTTATTTAGTATTGTTTCTCAGGTTCCCTGAGAAGCAGCAACATTTTTTGGCTTAATCATGGAACAACCTACTTGTTCCCCAGTTGTACCTTCTTCTAACCACAAAAAGAAAAAGATTGTTAAGCAACACAGGCTGACATTTTGCCTCAACTGCAAGTGGGTGAATGCTGTGGCCAAAGCTGGTTTCATGGGCCATTTATCTTTTTTTCTTGTGTCCCACTGGTGTAGTTCCTACAGCCACCATGGACCATGAGTAAGACATGTTCTTTCCAACTATTGGTGCCTTTGACAGGAAGGGGAGAGCTTCTGATGTCAGTCCTGGGAGGACGACCAAGGACTGTTACTCTACTTAGCTAGAAAGCTGTGCCCATGCCTAGGGAGGTGACTGATAGCAATTATGGTCTGTTTGTCCAGGATTTCCTATCAAAAGGAAAGTTGTTGTAGGTGTGATGGGGAAGAAAGAGGAAACTGAGAACATATGCTTTGGGTGTGTAAGAAATATTGGGTCAGCAAATGGGTGTACCTAAGGAAATTATTCTTTTGGGATGGGATACAGGATCCGAGTTGCCTAGAGATGGTAAAGCCTTGTTAAGTTTAGTTCTGGTGGCTGCCAGAAAAGCAGTTGCTAGAAAATGGAAATCAAAGCCTAAACCAGCTGTATTTGAAATACTGACTATTGTAATAGAAATGAAAGAACTGGAAGTGGGATATTTAGAAAAAGGTAGGAACAAAATACATAGAAATAAATGCAAACTCTGGGAAAATAAATGCAGAATAATGTTTTGCAGGAACAGTGAGGTTTAAGGGAAGGCAGGAGATGAGCAATTTGTGTAATTTTGGATTAATGATAGTTATACAAAGGAACATATGCGATATATAATGCATGTAACCAGGAGCATGTTAATACGGTTTGTTTTCTTTTATATAAATGTGTGTTTGCTACGTCTTTAGTGGAAATTCAATAAAGGCGTTAAAAAAAAATAAAGACTAAACATATTTCTTCTCCTATCTCAGTGACACTGAACGGGAGCAATTTATGGGACTTGGCTATTGTCTTGTTGCAGGCTATTAACCCTTCTTACTGGGCTGGGTCTGTTAAAAAGGGGGATTCATCTTTTCCACAGAGTCAGCAGCTTGAACCTTAAAATGAGTGTAATGGGACAGATGATGTAATATCTCCACAATTTTCTGATTCAGATTCTGTGGAGAATGTGACTTTGGATAGTCCTGCTGAAGAATTATTTTTCTCTGAGACTATTATCAGAATGAATCAGTTGTTTCAGTGAATAAAAAAGTGATGTTTCTTATTCCTCAGAAAATTGTATGATTTATTAGAAGAGGATTTGTTTTTTGAACCTATACATGTTCTTCCTGTTTTTTTTCTACTTTAGATGATACATTTGTCACAGCCTGCAATTTCCCTGACAGTTAAAATGCTGCCCCCCAAAAATAGATTATATAACGTTCCTTAGTTGTTTAAGTTTTTTACACTAACCCCAGACCTGACATAGTAGCTATAGCTTTAGTAAGCCCAGCTGTTGCTAAGCATTTTGTTAATACTAACTTATCTCATTCTGACAAGGATTGGAAAGCTTTTGATAAGTTTGGGGAAAAGTGTGAGCTTCTGCTGCTCTTGCCTTTAGTATTCATAGCTCTCACTTTCATACGTTGAAGTTTATCCAGTCTTCTTGTGAGAATATGAAGATTTTTTTGGCATGTGTTGCCTCTTGTGAGGGAAATTCAGCACATCATGTCCCTGGGAGCAGTCAGCAATTACGGCTACAGGAGATAGGTCAATTGTGCTATGCCAATAAATGAATAATCCAGCTGGCTAAAATAACTGCTAAGGCCACTGTCCTATGAATGTTTGGCAATGAAATTAATGATGTGCTCATACTGTCCACCCCTAGCACATACACTACATGAACAGAAAAAAGACAAATTATTTCCTGCACTCCACTACAGATAATTCTATTTGTCATGATGTCATTTCAACAAGGCAATAGGTGAAAAGGCTTTTTCAAAACTTACCAAGTAAAAGCCAGCAAAGGTACAAAAAAGAACTATAAACTCCAAACAAGTGCCCTTGACAGGAAAATACAGCAGTCAGTTGTTCTTTGATGCAAAAATCCAAGTTTAATTCACACAAGCAGCTTCCAAGGTTTAAAATCAAAGCACATAAAGGCACATAAACGCCCTTCACATTTTAAATGCAAGCTTTCAAATTTTATGTCTTTTAAAATTGTATTGTGTGATGTAGAATATTTTGTTGTATTTATTCATTTTTTATTGATATGCAGTTTTATTAACATTTGGAATGAAAATGTTCAAGTCTTTTAAGTGTGTTTTTAACATTTTATTTTAAAATGACAAGGCATGGGTTTTAAGCTTTTTTAATCACAGTTATTTATTTAGTGTTGCTGATGGGATAGTTTAAATATTAATTGATATAAATATGTGTAGTTTGGTGTGAGTCTGCATCTGATGGTCTGTTTTAACTAGACGAAAACGCTGAGTTGGTGAAGGGCGTTTATGTGCCTTTATGTGCTTTGATTTTAAACCTTGGAAGCTGCTTTTTTCAAAACTTGAACCTACAACATGGAACTCACTACGTCAAAATATCTGAAAGCAACAGGAATTAAGTGCATTCCAAAGGAAATGCTTCAGTTTCTTGGTTATATCTGGCTTATAACAATTAGCTCATAGTTGCACTGCTAACTACTATTGTATTTATAAACTGCCTTCATACTGTTGTTTGACACGTGTTGCATGTATGTAAATGTTGCATTCTTTTCCATCTTTATTCTAGCTTTTGTTTCTATAAACCAATATGCTGCTCTCTTTAAATTGTAAACTTCTTAATAGTGTATCATTGCCTTCTGTATTTAATTGTATCTTTGATGTTATTCCACTGTTCTGTAAATGAACGGTCACACTCTCTGAACTGTACAAATAAAGAATGCACTTTGAGTAACTGAAGACACAAAAGCTGAACCACAAATAATCAATTTAAAAAGATCAAAACTGAAAATATATAAAGAAAAACTAAAACTGTTTTCTTTTTTTTTTTTACTTTTTTTAGGGGGAGGGGTAATTCAGCAGTCTGTGATTATATGGCTCTTTATTTGTTTGTGCTAGCATTACAGATATTCGATATTATGAATATTCAATCATTTATCGTGTTCCCCAAATAACGTACCATACTGTCTCCCGGCTTTACTATTCCTCCGTGCAGGACTAACTTAGTCCTGCATGGAGTTGGTCATTTAGGAGCAGGACAGCAGCAGCACCATGCATAGCAATGAGGAGCACTGCCTGAGCTCCTAGTCTTACATGGAGCATGTAAGAGTGCAGGGGGTGTGTTTGAGAGCAGAGCTCTCAGAATATACATGACACCACAATGAAGAACAGCAGAAAGGGGTCAGAAATGAGTGAGACCACTCGTAGGTGTCCACATATCCCCACCAACAGCCCCCCCTTGTGTACAACTGCAACAGTATACATAAATTAAATGAACAAACCCTTTATTTATTTTTTTTATAAAAATCCCATTAAAGCTAACCGTAGTTGCATGGGTGTGCCCATCACTTAGCTATGGTTAATGCAGCTTAAATGGCTGAAGAGGATAACAAGGAAGATATATGCAAATTAAGAAGTATAGCAGTAGTATAGTGGGCAGAGCATACGCTTTACGTGCAAGCATTCCTGGTTCAAGTCCCACTACAGCACATTCCATTTTCCATGATAAAGTACGTTATGATCAAGTTTTATGTTGCAAAACCCACTAAATAACATAATTTTATGAACTGGAGTACTGCAGTAAATGCACATGTGAGGTGTGAGTGTCATAATGAATAAAGCACTAGTAAGCAGGTTTAAGCACCAATAAGCAGTAGTAAGCATATTTAAGCACTAGTAAGCGAGTTTAACCCCGTTTGCACAGCGGCAAGCAATGCCTACACTCATTAAGCAATTCTGAAGCTAACTCTCTGTATGCACATGTAACGGCAGGTTAGCAGTGCTACCATCGTGCAAACCCCGTGCAAACACACTTATAAATGCTCAAAAGTGCCTTAATCACTCTGTATCCAATGGCCCTTTTTCTGACCATCAACAAAATAAACAGCCAAGCAGGTTTTGAACCCAGGACCCTGTACACCATAATCACAATAATTAACCACCAAGCCATCACAGAGGTACAGAAGAATGAGGTATCAGCAAACAGGTCTTCACCATAGTAAAACCAAACTGAGCCTGTGAAAGGAATCAGTATACAGACATATGTGCCTTAACCCACTACATAACATAAAAATGTGAACTGGAGTACAGCAGTAAGGCCAGAAGTCAGGTGTAATTGTAATAGAGTGTTGAAGTCCCCAGTAAAACACAAGGATCCCATACAGTGTACGTACGTATGAATCATGGATACCAGGCATACATATAAGGTGTAATGAATAATAACTCAATGCCAAAAAGGAATTATAATGCAAAGTCAAATGTAAGCAATGCTAAGTACTGCACAGGCCAGCTTAAGAGGTGTAAACAATGTGTAGGCCAGCTAACACAATGTGCTCAGTGTTATATCCCATTAAATAATGCCAACCCTAGGTAAGCAGGTTTGCCCATAGCTTAGCCTTTTCAAAACCAGCCAATCATGGAAAAGTGTGGGATATTGGCCCTACTTAAACCCAAGAGGCGGGAATACATCTCATAACTGGTTGTATCTTCCCCTTGCAGGCATTATGGCAGTAAGGGGAGAAGGTCTGCACTTCCAGGCACAGCGCTGGTGCATCCAGGAGTCCAAGGTCATGGCGGGACTCCTTGTCAAAGACCATGATCAGAGACTGCTGCAGGGCCAGTACCAAGGCTCTCACTATAAGGCGGAGGCATGGGACCGTCTCGACCACGACCTCACCAGTGCCACTGGCATACCCTGAACTGGTGAGCAGGTCAGGCATCACTATGCTGACCTGAAACGGTGTAAGGGGGACCTCTTGGAGGAGTGGTTGATAGAGGCTAGAGTGGCAAGATATGTTCCAGTTGTGTGTTTCACCCCACTATGTGTGTAATAATTGCCAGTTCAGGTATATCATGGATAGGTATGGCTAAATATTCCTCTTATGTCCCCCACTGCTGCAATGGAGCGGGCCGCGAACCAGGAGGCTCACATCAGCCATCTGACAAGGTTGCGACTTGAGGCAGGTCAGTAATACTCATGCATTTACTGTCATAGGAAATAAAACTAAAAGTAGTAGTAAATTAATTGCCTGTATAATACCTGTATTGTTCAAGGCAAGTACTGCATATGCTAGAGAATATGGCAGGAAGAGTCCCATACTGTATGTCAATAAAAGTGTAATAGCCTGACAAAAAAGGTCTAACTGCTAGACTGCATGTGTATATTCTGGTATCATGTAGTAATGTAGATTTGCAATCATGTAATAGTACTCTTGTAGTAAGCACTGTTATCCACACCTTGCACCATAAATTGGATGTGTAGGAATGCCTGTATATGACAGGTGTAATCCCCAGAGACCATTTAGTTTTATTTTATTTATTTATTTTTTTTATTTTACATTTGTTGATCGGACTAGTCCAACTGGATACATGTCCATTTTCAGTAGAGGTCAGGGGAGATAAGCTCAAAAATTAAGCTAATAAAACAGGACAGCAAAACTAAACAATATTTAAATACAATGTTGATTTTCATTAAAAAATTAACCTTTAAGAAATTGACTACAAAGTTTAACAAAACAATGCAGTACTATTTACATGATACAAGGATTTAACATTCATCATAAGATAGGTTAGCAAAGAAGTAAGGATTGAGATGAAGTATTAACGGTTGTTTAGTAAACTATAACAGTAGGATAATAAAGAGTTTGCATATATACACCTAAACAAATAATACACGCAAAGTAAAAAGACAGTTGATCTATATACAAGGTATTGCACTTGTGCTCACAGCAGGATGAGTGTTACGAAGTACATACTCAGTGAAAGTTACCTGAGAAAACTTGACTAGATTGGAAGTAAGGGGAGGATTACAAATCCCACTTTAAGGGTTATGGGAGAGAGGTTTACAGTAATATTGTCCTGGGTGAGTGTTAGTCTGGGTTAGTACATGGGCATAGCCATTGTGTCTTTAGTAGAATTTTTAGTTGCATTTTGAAGAGTGGTAATGGTGATAGTGATGCAAGTTTGCTAGGAAGCCTATTCCAAATCTTCACCACAGAATTAGAGAAAAGAGAATCACCTGCTTTGTTATGGGATTTCTCAATGGTAACCAGTAATTTATTTGCTGAGCGAAGGGTAGTAAGATTTATATAGGGGGAGATAAGGCTACTGAGAACAGGAGTATTACTAGGATGGTACAGAATCTTATGGGTGATGGTGAGTTGTTGAAATTCCAGCTGGTTTTGCAGTTCAAGCCATCCCAGCTGTTTAAGATTCAGACAATGTTGAGTTTTAAATGGGGAGCCAGTAGCAAATCTGGCAATGTTGTTATAGGAGGTTGCCAGCTTATTAAGGTTGCTTTTGGAAAGATTAGTATAAATGGGGGAGGCATAGAGATGGAAAAGATCAGATGGGTATGGGCAATGACAGTTCTGGCTTCAGGGCTAAGGAAAGGTTTTATGCTATACAGAGAACCAAGTTTTCTCTTTACTGATTTAATAGTAGAGTTAATATGCGAGTCAAAGTTCAGGTTCTGGTCAATTATTACACCTAAGAGTTTGGTAGTTGGGTCAGGAGCTATGACAGTACCAGTGTTGGATGTAATGGAGAAATTTATTAGGGTGGATTTTAGAGTTGGAGTAAAGAGCAATAGTTTTGTTTTTTTTGGCATTTAGGAGGAGGCAACATTGTAGGATCAGTTTTCAACTAGGTTGAATACTGTTTGGGTGATGGATTGGAGTTCTGATGAAGAGGCATGACAGATCAGTGTGGAGTCATCTGCATATTGTATGCAGGTAGCTAGAGGAAGATTTATGCTAAGATAATTAATGAATATGGAGAAGAGGAGAGGTCCCAGGATAAAGCCTTGAGGGACACCAAGGGTAAAAGGGAGATGTGCCTATGTGTCTCTCAGTAGAACTGAGAGACACACAGACAGTAAACAGGGAAAATGCAGACAACAAAAACCGAATAGCACATGAAACTGAGATGTGAACTGTTGTTTTTTTTTTGCACACACAGTCATGGTTCGAAGCCTGCCAGTGGTAGTAGTCTGCAGACAGAATCATACCCCACAACTGTACAGATATGTCCAGAATGTCTATTAAAGTGGCCCATATCTGTTGCCTATCAACCTGTTCCCCTGGGAAATCATTGGGATGATCCGAGATGTATAGGCAGCAAACAAGAAATACAACTGATTGACACACATCTATGAGAACAAAGCTGGCACACTAGCAACTCCACAATACCTCATGAGACTAAGAAGCCATGTATGTCCCATTTACATCCCAACTTGTCAAGCTGTGGTCAGAGTGTGTACAGTAACAGAGTGAGACGTATATGCATAACTGTAATGTGAAATTTGGTACTGTGTGTGGGAACATTCAGGTAGTGCTAATAAAAATTCCTCCCACAGGTCTGTCAGATACCAATACTGTGCCCAGAAATACAAGAATTATACCTAGTACTGGTACTGTTCACATTGGTATTGTATGGCACTGTGGCTGATGCAGTTGCTCTGAATAATGAGGTATTACACATCACTGCTGCCCACACTGTCCTACAACATATAACTCTTTAGAAAATCTGTATAACAATGTTGTAATACAAGGTCAGAATGCAGAAGCACAGGGGATTAATAAGACAGAAAGCAGATAGGAGATATACAGCAATATCTATATAGCAGACACAACTGTGATGGACAGTGTGTAAGTTGTAGCAGACACAGTCATGGTCTGAATTCTGTGAGTTGAAGTAGGCTGCATACAGAATCATACCCCACAACTGTACAGATGAGGCCAGAATGCCCAGTGTATGGCCCCATATCTGCTGCCTGTCCCCCTGTCCCCCTGGTAAGTCTGTGGGATGATCCCAGATGTTTAGCTAGCAAACAGGGAATATAAGTGATTGTCAAACATCTATGAGAACACACCTGTCACTGTAGCAACTCCCAAAACTGTTAGGAGAGTAATATTTCAAGTATGTCCTATCTACATTCCCATGTTGCCAAGCTGTGGCCAGAGTGTGTACAGTAACAGAGTGAGATGTATGTGCATAATACTAATGTGTACAAAAAGGCCTCACTGAAACGGACAACTGGTGCCGTAGTCACGGCCTTAAACTAAATGCCAAAAAATGTAGTCATCCCTTTTGGAAAAAACAAAGTACCCACAAATTATCACATAGACAGCAACCCACTGAGTACGGAAAAAGTAATCAGAGACCTAGGGACCCAAGTAGACAGCGACCTCTCATTTGACACCCACGTTGCCAAAGTGGTTAGAAAAACATTCTACCTTGCACACCTCATCATGAAGGGATTCACATCCAGATCCAAGGATGTCATTGTACCCCTATATTCCTCCCTCATCAGACCCATAATTGAGTACAATGCCCCATTTGGTATGTACCTCACCCGGCATTTTCAACAGCTGGAGAGACCACAAAAGTACCTCACCAAAAGGATCAAGGGTCTCCAACATATGTCTTATTCTGCCAGACTAAAGAAACTTCAGCTCTATTCAGTAGCATACCGCCTGCTCAGAGGTGATCTCTGCCTGACGTATAAGGCCATGTCCAATCAGGATCTGATGGACATGCTCCACCTCAAAAAATCCAAATCCATCAGGACCACGAGAGCTAAAGACTTAAACCTCGGCACAAGTATGAATAGAACATGCTGGAGAGATAGATTCATAACCCAGAGGCTTCCCATGCTTTGGAACAGGATCCCAGTTCGTATTAGGCAGAGCCCCTCACTGACTCTCTTCAAGAGAAATCTTGATGAGTGGATGGGAGATCGTAAGTTTACCCCAGGGGTCACATCTATGTCACTGCTAGACAGGGGCACAGTAAACTAATTCTATTATATAAGGCGACCTTCATTATGTCACTACTAGACAGAGGCACAGTATTCTAGATTTATTCTGTACATTTTTGTACCATTTCATGGGGTGGCAAAAGCCACATCACTATGGCTAGGCTTACAAATGCCCCAGGGCAGATAGCCTAGTACTATACTATGAAACTATGAAACTTTGTGTGGCAACAGTCAGGTAGTGCTAACAAACTTTGCTCCCACAGGTACATCGGATACGAACACTGTGCTGAGAAAGAAAGACCATTATAACCTGTACTGGTACTGTTCACTCTGGTATTGTAGGGAATTGTGAGCGTAGCAGTTTCTCTGAATAATAAAGTATCACTGGTCACTGTCACCCACACTGTGATACATAATATAACTGTCTAAACATAAAACTACTGTTCAATCTCAGCCTTACTACAGGATATGTACCCAAAGAGTGGCGTACAGCAACAGTGGTCCCTCTCCACAAAGGTGGTGCCTCAACGGATCCTGGAAACTATTGCCCCATAAGCCTGACTAGCTTGGTCTGCAAAGCTATGGAAAGGATCATCATGGACCTCATAAATAGATATATTGGGGACCTACAGACACTGGATCCTACCCAGTTCAGCTTTGTTAAGGACAGATCCTGCCTCTTAAACCTGGTTGATTTCTTTGAAACAGTCACCAAGGCCATAGACGAGGGGAAGGTGGTCCACACAGCCTACCTGGACCTCACAAAAGCCTTCGATACAATACCCCATTCGGGCATTATAGATAAGCTCACCAGCTTAAATATAAACCCCTATGTCACTAGATGGGTTGCAAACTGGTTAAAGGACAGAACCCACATGGTTAGAATTGCTGGAGCCATGTCAGGCTCCAAACCAGTTACAAGTGGTGTCCCACAAGGCTCAGTCCTGGGACCTCTCTTGTTTGGTATATATTTCTCGGAGGTACAGGCCAAACACGGAAGGACTGTGGCTGACCAAGTTCGCAGATGACTGCAAACTGGGCGCCATAATCAACTCTCCAGCCAACACAAGCATCCTCCAAAAGGGCCTCATAGAAACAGACAACTGGTGCCAGAGCCATGGCCTCAAGCTAAACGCCAAAATGTGTATAGTCATCCCCTTTGGCAAAAACAAAGTGCCCACAAATTACCACATAGGTAGTAATCCATTAAGTGCAGAAGAAGTAATTAGAGACCTGGGGACCAAGTTGATAGCAATCTCTCATTTGACAACCACGTGGCCAAAGTGGTTAGAAAAACATTTTATATAGCCCACCTAATCATGAAAGGATTCACATCTAGATCGGGGAAGTCATCGTGCCTCTTTACTCATCCCTCATCAGGCGGATAATTGAGTACAATGCCCCTTTTGGGGTGTACCTTACCAGACACCTGCAGCAACTGGAAAGACCCCAAAAGTACCTCACCAAGAGGATCAAAGGTCTCAAACAGATGCCATATGCTGCCTGGTTAAAGAAACTCCAGCTCTACTCAGTGGCATACCGCCTGCTCAGAGGCGATCTGTGCCTGACGTATAAAGCCATGTCCAACCCGGAATTAATGGACATGCTGCACCTCAGAAAATCCAAATCCCATCGAGCTATGCTCGAGACTTGAACCTCAGCACTGAAATAAATAGGACATGCTGGAGGGACAGATTCATAACCTAGAGGCTCCCTTCACTCTGGAATAAAATCCCAGTCCAGGTTAGGCAGAGTCCCTCATTGACTCTCTTCAAGAGGAATCTTGATGAGTGAATGGGAGATTGTAGGTTTACCCCGGGTATCACTTCTGTGTCACTGTTAGACAGAGGCACAGTATACTAATCTTGAAAAAAGCCTATTAATTTAAAATGGGTGGCGAAAGCCAAACACACTCTGACTAGGCTTATAAATGCCCTAGGGCAGATAGTAATAAAACTTTAAAAACTTAAACTGATAAGAGATGAAAATAATGACTCGCCACGAATACAAGAAAAGGGTTAATGGACATCCACAAACTTAGCGCTTTCACCCGTCCACATACGGGTTTCATCAGAGTTTAGTTAATTACAAAAACAGCTGATTTTTATACTCTTGTCAATTAAATTAAATTACATTCAATTCCAATCAAAGCAGCCAATTAATTTAAAACTCCAATTAATCTAGTTGTACAAAAATTCAATGGTAATACTAAAGACAACTTGTAAAAAACATATAACATAAAAGTAAACAATACACTACTATATATAACTACCTATATACACTATTATACAATTCCTATTATACAATTCCTATTGTTAAAATTTTTAATTAATTAAAAGTTCCTAAAATTAATGTTTGAAATCATTTATAATAAATTCAAATAGTATGTATGTCATAAATATAAATGTTAATATATAAATATAAATATTTATTTTTATATTACAACTAAAATAACCATTTGAAAATGAAATATTGTATATAAAAAATTATAAATAAAAATATGTAATTACTGTTTAACTTATATCTTGCTAAATGTTATATGAATTCAATTTTAAATAACTTGCTATCGAAATATTTTCATTAATACCTGGCTTACTACACGCATTTAATCTAAGTTGCCATAGACACTCTTTGTACTCAAGTAAGGCATTAACATCACCTTCTTTATCCATATTTTGAGGAATCCTGTCTATGACAAAGAACAACATTTTTTTGAAATCCTGACAATTTATACTATGCATGTACAAAGAGTTAGTTTCTTTCTTATTTCTAATATCTCTGATGTGCTCACCTATCCTTTCCTTTAATTTTCTTATGGTCTTTCCAATATAAAAAGCTTGACAGGATAAACAGGTTGCCACATAAATAACTAACTTGGTGTTACAATTTGCATGTCCTGGGCATCTAATAGTTCTTTTGTATCCTTTTATTGCTACATTTGTACCATCCATAATATACCTACACCATCTACAAAATCCACACTTTTTCATTTTTGACTCTCTAAACGAGACCTCACTTTCAAAATAATTTTTTAAGTTTTTACCTCTACTAAAAACTATGGTTGGAGAACAACCTAAATCCTGTAAAATTTCAGTTTGATTCACAAACACCTTATCCCATACATCTCTAATATTACTCGCAAAGATAGGTGTGTAGTGACTGTATGGTAATATCATTGCTTTTGATTTGTTAGTGCTATCACTACCTTTAGTATTTTTATTACCTAAGCCGTGTTTTAAAATAGGCTTGTAATCCAAATACCTCTTAATGGTTATCTCTTTTCTAATATTCAACAGCAATTCATTAGGATAATCTCTCTCAACAAACATCTTGTGCAAATTATCTATTTCCTTGTTAAACTTCTCGTCATCACTTATCATTCTCGAGAGTCTAACCATTTGTCCCTTAACTAAATTTCTTTTTTGAAATGAAGGATGACAACTTTTATAATGCAAGTATGAGTTTGAAAAGATCGATTTTCTGTAAATGTTTGACTCTAATCGGTCATCTTGTTTGTATAGTTTAATATCCAAATATTCACATGAGCCTATGCTAATTTGAAAAGTAAATTTGAGAAAGGATGTTGTATTGTTCAAATATCCCATAAATTCATTAAATTCATTAATATTAGCTTTCCAAAAAAACAGGATGTCATCCAAGAACCTTAAATATAGATCAATACTTGACCAATATTTGCTTGTGAAAACGTGCTCTTTTTCCCACATTGCTAAAACTAAGTTAGCATATATGGGGGCACATCTTGCCCCCATAGCCACTCCAGAGCATTGTTTGTAATGCTCACCACCATGTTTAAAAAAATTATTTTCCAGCACCATTTCCATTAACTTGGCTAAGGTCTTGACCTTGGACGTATTCATCCCTCCATAATAAACCAAACTCCTTTCAAACAAATCAAGTCCTTCTTTTAAGGGAATGATCGAAAATAAGTTAACAACATCAATGGTTATTAAATAAACCTCATTTAAATTAACTATATTATACTCTTTTAGAGTTGCCAAACAGTGCCAGGAATCTTTAAGAATGTGTTCTATATTGTTTGTCACCTTGTTACAAGCTATGTCAATATAATGTGCAATAGCTTCTAATTTGGAATGTTTTGCAGCAACAATCGGTCTAAAGGGAGGGTTGGTGACACTCTTGTGTATTTTAGGTATTCCAAATATGCTTGGTGTAACAGGAAAATCAACTAACATGTATTCATACTCTGATTGTAAAATGTCACCGTCCATCAGTAACTCATATAACAGCCAGTCAATCTTAGCATAAGCTTTAATAATATCAAATTTAGAAACCACTGTGTATGTACTTTCATCACCCAGCATGTCACTAATTTTGTTAGTATAATCTACAGTGTTCATAATAACAACCCCTCCCCCTTTGTCAGGTTTCATCACCCTATAATCATTGCTTGCTGCTAGTTCTCTTAAACAAAACCTTTCTGCTTCAGTGAGGTTGTCTTTTGAAACCTGTGTTTCTTTCCATGCTTTTCTCAATTGTAATTCACAAAACATTTCAAAAAGGTGAATAATTTGGTTGTTTGGTGGAATAAAAGTACTAACTTCTCTTCAATGAGTCCCCTATCATAGTGGAAAAAGTTAGATTTACCTTTAAAGTACATTTGCAAATTAAGTAATCTCACATATGCTTTTAAATTCAATAAAATTAGTCCTAAGTCAGGTTTAAAACTTAGAACAAATTTAAATCCTTTTTTAAAAAGTGAAATATATTTGTTATCCAACTTTTTCTCTGTAAAATTGTATACTGAAAAACTTCCTTCTCTAATAATTTCACAATCTAAAAATTCTACTACTACTATGTGTGTTTCATTGCTTTCTTGAACAGTATTTGTCAAATCAACACTTAAATTTACTATGTTACTAGTTCCAAATAGAGACACTTCATCGTCAGAAAAATTCTTGTACAATAATTCATCTGTGTACATGTTAGAATCATGATGTTCAGTAATTGTTTGACGAGAATTTGTTAAATTACATACCACAGATCTACTGTTTGATTCATTATCAAGTATGCACATTTTGTTTGTTAGTATTGGTGCTGTGTTTGTCTGAATCTGCCATTCCTGTTGTTTGTTTGACGATAATAATTCTGATGCGGTCCCTGATAGCGCCCTTTTAGGCGTTCCGATCTGCGTACTCCCTGTTCCTCTAAAAAAGGCTCTTCAAAATTGTTATATTCAGAATTATCATTGTTATGCATGTCACCATTATCATTAGCTGTAACAACATCTCTGTACCCTGTGTTAAAATTTGAAATAGGTACATTACTTTTCGCAGCACTCACACAACGCTTATAATCATTAATGTGGGCATATGCCCAATTATTAGAGTAATCATTAGTGTCTCTCAGCAACTTTTCATTTTTGTTATCAAGACCCTTACTGACATATTTGTTAATTTCAACTAAAATGTTGTCCAACTTAAACTTGTTGTTTTCAAATAGCAAATCATTTCTTATACTACTATCTAATACTGTTAAAGTTTCACTCAAATGTGCTAGCTTTACATTGTTGTTTTTGATAATAAGTCGAATCAAATGTTTACCTGTGTCATCAAATAGTTTAACAAGTTCTTCAAAAATGTCACTGTTTTTCTCAAAACCAAATGGAACTTTAAATATTCTGAGTCCTTTAGGTACGTGGTTTAGCTCCAAGGACCTTTCTAAAAAAACATTGTCCATCTGTAGGGTTTTGAATTTCCGTAATGTCCTTTCAAAGTCGTTAAGTTGTTTATTTAGTGAACCCGTTTCCCGACCGTTGTGTGTTTGACCAAAATTAGGTGCTGAAAGCAGTTCGTTGATCCCTGGAATCACAGTAGCTTTTCTCCATACGCCATTAAAACCCTCACCAGCGTTCGAATGTTGAGTCGGCCTCAAAATCACGTGCCCCTCACTTCCGCTTGTAGTACGCACTGTGTCAACGCCTGTGAAATCCTTCGGACCATTGCTGGCTGTTGGGTTACCCCTAGATTTTCCAGGGGTTGAATTTAAAGTGAATACACGTTCCTCACTTTCCGACAGTGAAACATTTGTGTTTCCATCAATTATAGTATTATTCTCGGAACCTACAGCAGAACCCTTTTCTTTTAAAAAAGCTAGTAGTTTTTGCATAATAATCAGTTGTTGCTGGAGTAGCTGCTCCATGAATAAAATTTTAGTCCACGTAACAACGTAACACAATAGATGTAAAACCACAACCAATTCTGCTGCACTCGAAATACGGGTCGTTACGAACCGACAGTAATAAAACTTTAAAAACTTAAACTGATAAGAGATGAAAGTAACGACTCGCCACGAATACAAGAAAAGGTTTAATGGACATCCACAAACTTAGCGCTTTCACCCGTCCACATATGGGTTTCATCAGAGTTTAGTTAATTACAAAAACAGCTGATTTTTATACTCTTGTCAATTAAATTAAATTACATTCAATTCCAATCAAAGCAGCTAATTAATTTAAAACTCCAATTAATCTAGTTGTACAAAAATTCAATGGTAATACTAAAGACAACTTGTAAAAAACATATAACATAAAAGTAAACAATACACTACTATATATACATACTATTTGAATTTATTATAAATGATTTCAAACATTAATTTTAGGAACTTTTAATTAATTAAAAATTTTAACAATAGGAATTGTATAATAGGAATTGTATAATAGTGTATATAGGTAGTTATATATAGTAGTGTATTGTTTACTTTTATGTTATATGTTTTTTACAAGTTGTCTTTAGTATTACCATTGAATTTTTGTACAACTAGATTAATTGGAGTTTTAAATTAATTGGCTGCTTTGATTGGAATTGAATGTAATTTAATTTAATTGACAAGAGTATAAAAATCAGCTGTTTTTGTAATTAACTAAACTCTGATGAAACCCGTATGTGGACGGGTGAAAGCGCTAAGTTTGTGGATGTCCATTAAACCTTTTCTTGTATTCAATGGCGTCGTTATTTTCATCTCTTATCAGTTTAAGTTTTAAAGTTTTATTACTGTCGGTTCAAATAACGCATTTCGGTGCAGAATTGGTTGTGGTTTTACATCTATTTACATCTATTGTGTTACGTTGTTACGTGGACTAAAATTTTATTCATGGAGCAGCTACTCCAGCAACAGCTGATTATTACGCAAAAACTACTAGCTTTTTTAAAAGAAAAGGGTTCTGCTGTAGGTTCCGAGAATAATACTATAATTGATGGAAACACAAATGTTTCACTGTCGGAAAGTGAGGAACGTGTATTCACTTTACATTCAACCCCTGGAACATCTAGAGGTAACCCAACAGCCAGCAATGGTCCGAAGGATTTCATAGGCGTTGACACAGTGCGTACTACAAGCGGAAGTGAGGGGCACGTGATTTTGAGGCCGAATCAACATTCGAACGCTGGTGAGGGTTTTAATGGCGTATGGAGAATAGCTACGGTGATTCCAGGGATCAACAAACTGCTTTCAGCACCTAATTTTGGTCAAACACACAACGGTCGGGAAACGGGTTCACTAAATAAACAACTTAACGACTTTGAAAGGACATTACGGAAATTCAAAACCCTACAGATGGACAATGTTTTTTTAGAAAGGTCCTTGGAGCTAAACCACGTACCTAAAGGACTCAGAATATTTAAAGTTCCATTTGGTTTTGAGAAAAACAGTGACATTTTTGAAGAACTTGTTAAACTATTTGATGATACAGGTAAACATTTGATTCGACTTATTATCAAAAACAACAATGTAAAGCTAGCACATTTGAGTGAAACTTTAACAGTATTAGATAGTAGTATAAAAAATGATTTGCTATTTGAAAACAACAAGTTTAAGTTGGACAACATTTTAGTTGAAATTAACAAATATGTCAGTAAGGGTCTTGATAACAAAAATGAAAAGTTGCTGAGAGACACTAATGATTACTCTAATAATCGGGCATATGCCCACTTTAATGATTATAAGTGTTGTGTGAGTGCTGCGAAAAGTAATGTACCCATTTCAAATTTTAACACAGAGTACAGAGATGTTGTTACAGCTAATGATAATGGTGACATGCATAACAATGATAATTCTGAATATAACAATTTTGAAGAGCCTTTTTTAGAGGAACAGGGTGTACGCAGATCGGAACGCCTAAAAGGGCGCTATCAGGGTCCGCATCAGAATTATTATCGTCAAACAAACAACAGGAATGGCAGATTCAGACAAACACAGCACCAGTACTAACAAACAAAATGTGCATACTTGATAATGAATCAAACAGCAGATCTGTGGTATGTAATTTAACAAATTCTCGTCAAACAATTACTGAACATCATGATTCTAACATGTACACAGATGAATTATTGTACAAGAATTTTTCTGACGATGAAGTGTCTCTATTTGGAACTAGTAACATAGTAAATTTAAGTGTTGATTTAACAAATACTGTTCAAGAAAGCAATGAAACACACATAGTAGTAGTAGAATTTTTAGATTGTGAAATTATTAGAGAAGGAAGTTTTTCAGTATACAATTTTACAGAGAAAAAGTTGGATAACAAATATATTTCACTTTTTAAAAAAGGATTTAAATTTGTTCTAAGTTTTAAACCTGACTTAGGACTAATTTTATTGAATTTAAAAGCATATGTGAGATTACTTAATTTGCAAATGTACTTTAAAGGTAAATCTAACTTTTTCAACTATGATAGGGGACTCACGTTGAAGAGAAGTAGTACTTTTATTCCACCAAACAACCAAATTATTCACCTTTTTGAAATGTTTTGTGAATTACAATTGAGAAAAGCATGGAAAGAAACACAGGTTTCAAAAGACAACCTTACCGAAGCAGAAAGGTTTTGTTTAAGAGAACTAGCAGCAAGCAATGATTATAGGGTGATGAAACCTGACAAAGGGGGAGGGGTTGTTATTATGAACACTGTAGATTATACTAACAAAATTAGTGACATGCTGGGTGATGAAAGTACATACACAGTGGTTTCTAAATATGATATTATTAAAGCTTATGCTAAGATTGACTGGCTGTTATATGAGTTACTGATGGACGGTGACATTTTACAATCAGAGTATGAATACATGTTAGTTGATTTTCCTGTTACACCAAGCATATTTGGAATACCTAAAATACACAAGAGTGTCACCAACCCTTCCTTTAGACCGATTGCTGCTGCAAAACATTCCAAATTAGAAGCTATTGCACATTATATTGACATAGCTTGTAACAAGGTGACAAACAATATAGAACACATTCTTAAAGATTCCTGGCACTGTTTGGCAACTCTAAAAGAGTATAATATAGTTAATTTAAATGAGGTTTATTTAATAACCATTGATGTTGTTAACTTATTTTCGATCATTCCCTTAAAAGAAGGACTTGATTTGTTTGAAAGGAGTTTGGTTTATAATGGAGGGATGAATACGTCCAAGGTCAAGACCTTAGCCAAGTTAATGAAAATGGTGCTGGAAAATAATTTTTTTAAACATGGTGGTGAGCATTACAAACAATGCTCTGGAGTGGCTATGGGGGCAAGATGTGTCCCCATATATGCTAACTTAGTTTTAGCAATGTGGGAAAAAGAGCACGTTTTCACAAGCAAATATTGGTCAAGTATTGATCTATATTTAAGGTTCTTGGACGACATCCTGCTTTTTTGGAAAGGTAATATTAATGAATTTAATGAATTTATGGGATATTTGAACAATACAACATCCTTTCTCAAATTTACTTTTCAAATTAGCATAGGCTCATGTGAATATTTGGATATTAAACTATACAAACAAGATGACCGATTAGCATCAAACATTTACAGAAAATCGACCTTTTCAAACTCATACTTGCATTATAAAAGTTGTCATCCTTCATTTCAAAAAAGAAATTTAGTTAAGGGACAAATGGTTAGACTCTTGAGAATGATAAGTGATGACGAGAAGTTTAACAAGGAAATAGATAATTTGCACAAGATGTTTGTTGAGAGAGATTATCCTAATGAATTGCTGTTGAATATTAGAAAAGAGATAACCATTAAGAGGTATTTGGATTACAAGCCTATTTTAAAACACGGTTTAGGTAATCAAAATACTAAAGGTAGTGATAACACTAACAAATCAAAAGCAATGATATTACCATACAGTGACTACACACCTATCTTTGCGAGTAATATTAGAGATGTATGGGATAAGGTGTTTGTGAATCAAACTGAAATTTTACAGGATTTAGGTTGTTCTCCAACCATAGTTTTTAGTAGAGGTAAAAACTTAAAAAAAAAATATTTTGAAAGTGAGGTCTCGTTTAGAGAGTCAAAAATGAAAAAGTGTGGATTTTGTAGATGGTGTAGGTATATTATGGATGGTACAAATGTAGCAATAAAAGGATACAAAAGAACTATTAGATGCCCAGGACATGCAAATTGTAACACCAAGTTAGTTATTTATGTGGCAACCTGTTTATCCTGTCAAGATTTTTATATTGGAAAGACCATAAGAAAATTAAAGGAAAGGATAGGTGAGCACATCAGCGATATTAGAAATAAGAAAGAAACTAACTCTTTGTACATGCATAGTATAAATTGTCAGGATTTCAAGAAATTTTTGTTCTTTGTCATAGACAGGATTCCTCAAAATATGGATAAAGAAGGTGATGTTAATGCCTTACTTGAGTACAAAGAGTGTCTATGGCAACTTAGATTAAATGCGTGTAGTAAGCCAGGTATTAATGAAAATATTTCGATAGCAAGTTATTTAAAATTGAATTCATATAACATTTAGTAAGATATAAGTTAAACAGTAATTACATATTTTTATTTATAATTTTTTTATATACAATATTTCATTTTCAAATGGTTATTTTAGTTGTAATATAAAAATAAATATTTATATTTATATATTAACATTTATATTTATGACATACATACTATTTGAATTTATTATAAATGATTTCAAACATTAATTTTAGGAACTTTTAATTAATTAAAAATTTTAACAATAGGAATTGTATAATAGGAATTGTATAATAGTGTATATAGGTAGTTATATATAGTAGTGTATTGTTTACTTTTATGTTATATGTTTTTTACAAGTTGTCTTTAGTATTACCATTGAATTTTTGTACAACTAGATTAATTGGAGTTTTAAATTAATTGGCTGCTTTGATTGGAATTGAATGTAATTTAATTTAATTGACAAGAGTATAAAAATCAGCTGTTTTTGTAATTAACTAAACTCTGATGAAACCCGTATGTGGACGGGTGAAAGCGCTAAGTTTGTGGATGTCCATTAAACCTTTTCTTGTATTCGTGGCGAGTCGTTATTTTCAGCCCTAGGGCGGATAGCCTAGTATGAACCTATGAACCTATGAACCTATGAAAGCATGTATATGTGTGTGTCAGGTCAGTAAAGGTGGAAGAGGACAATAATCTAGATATGTCCTGGCACACCAGCATGTGGTCAACACATGGCCAGAGTCTGTGCAGAAACAGTTGGATAGTTATGTGCACAACATCAACCCGGAATTTGGGAGTATGTGTATAAACAGTTAGTGTTAACATACATTCCCTCCACAGGTATACCAGGTAAGAGGTGTATACTGCAGGTAAAACTGGTTTGTGTGTAATGATTACGACAACCATATCACTGTCCAAACTAAGGCTGTAGGGTAGTGTAGTAAGACTTGTAAGGTACAAATAACAGCACTGACTAGGAAAGCAATGTGGACTGCAGGAATCTACTAGTTGTTAATTGACATCTTTCTCCCCCCCCCACCATATCTCCAACAATAATCAACATACCCACCCCAACTAGTATGTAATGACATCTATGTTCTGATAATGTCCAGTTGCTTTATAAATATTTTAATGGTTCCCATGCATGTGCTATATTGAATTATTCCAACATTGGTGGCATGGTGCCATCAATGTACCTGCATGCTGTTCTTATTACCATTTGTTCCCATATATGCATGTGTTTTGTTTGCTATGCAACTGTTCCGTATCTGGTGTCTGGGTTAATGGGAATATCTATGCATGCTGTTATACCTAACCCTGGAATGTGTTGACTATTACTAATCCACATATGATGATGAAATCTAAACACTATAGCACACTTGGGAAGGCCGGTCCTAGCGGACCCACCTGTCCCACCTCAGCTGGCTGTGGCACTGGGCACCAGCATGTCTGGGGCCCAACCTGGGATCTCTCTGTCCATTGGTCCTGCACCAACATTGGGTGGGACTGCCTCAGGGGATGGGGCTCACTACTCCCTGGGAGTGGGCACAGACAGGCACCTGTCATCCATCGCCAGGTTGGGGTCGTGGTGCATAAAGAGATCAACCAGCAGTTTGGTGATCTATGCCAGATCGAGGGCCATGTGTTGCAATTATAGGTTTATAGGTTCATAGGTTTATACTAGGCTATCTGCCCTAAGGCATTTATAAGCCTAGCCCGGAGTTTTGTGGCTTACGCCACCCCTTATGTTAAAAAATACTGTGCCCATTAGTTTGTTGTGCCTCTGTCCAGCAGTGACACAGAGATGATTCCCGGGGTAAACCTACGATCTCCCATCCACCGGTCAAGATTTCTCTTGAACAGAGCCAGCGAGGTGCTCTGCCTCACATGGACCAGGATTTTATTCCACAACATAGGGAGTCTCTGGGTGACAAATCTATCCCTCCAGCATGTCCTTTTTATATCCATGCTAAGGTTTAAGTCGCTTGCTCTAGTGGATCTGGTAGATTTGGATTTTTTGAGGTGGAGCATGTCCATTAATTCCGGGTTGGACATGGCCTTGTATGTCAGGCACAGGTCACCTCTGAGCAGACGGTATGCGACTGAATGGAGCTGGAGTTTCTTCAGTCTGGCAGCATATGACAGATTTTGGACTCCCTTTATCCTTTTGGTGAGGAACTTTTGGGGTCTCTCCAATTTCTGCAGGTGTCGGGTGAGATACATCTCGAATGGGGCATTGTACTCGATCATTGGTCTGATAAGTGAAGAGTACAGGGGAACAATGGCCTCACTTGATCTGGATGTGAATCCCTTCATGATCCGGTGGGCAATGTAGAAGGTTTTTCTAACCACTTTAGCAATGTGAGTGTCAAAAGAAAGGCCACTGTCAAGCTGGGTCCCCAGGTCCCTGATAACCTCTTCTGTGCTTAGCGGATTGCTACCTATATGGTAGCTTGGGGTTACCTTGTTTTTCCTGAAGGGTATGACTATACATTTTTTGGCATTTAACTTCAGGCCATGGCGCTGGCACCAGCTATCAGTTTCTGTGAGACCACTCTGAAGGATATCTGTGTCCGATGTACTTTCCACTATGGCTCCCAGTTTGCAGTCATCTGCAAACTTTGTCAGCCATAGTCCTCCTATGTTTGCCTGTACTTCTGAGAAGTAGATGCCGAACAACAGGGGGCCAAGGACTGAGCCCTGTGGGACACCACTTGTGACCGGCTTGGAGTCTGACATGGCGCCAGCTACTCTAACCCTGTGGGTTCTGTCCTTTAGCAAGTTTGCAACCCATCTTGTGACATATGCGTTTACATTTAAGCTGGTAAGTTTCTCTATAATACCCGAGTGGGGTATTGTGTCGAAAGCTTTTGCAAGGTCAAGGTAGGCTGTATGGACTGCCTTTCCCTCATCAATGGCCTTGGTGACTGTTTTGAAGAAGTCAACCAAGTTCAAAAGGCATGATCTGCCCTTGACAAAGCCAAACTGGGTCGGGTCCAATGTCTGCAAGTCCCCTATGTCTTTGTTTATGAGTTCCATTATGATCCTCTCCATAGCTTTGCAGACCAGGCTTGTTAAGCTTATGGGGCGGTAATTACCAGGGTCCGTAGAGGCACCACCTTTGTGGAGTGGGACCACAGTTGCCGCACGCCACTCCTTGGACACGTATCCTGTGGTAAGGCTAAGATTAAACAGCTGCCTTATGTGCGGGTTTAGTTCCTCATTGAGTTCGTGTAGCACACAGCCGGGGACACCATCCCGTCCCATTGATGCTGTGTTTTTAGCTTTAGAGAGAGCAGCTTTCACCTGCACATTGGAGAGTCAGCCTGGCTCTGTGACTCAGCCCCTAGCACAACCACCTTTGGGGCCCAACCTACCTCCCCAAATATACCTACCACCCCTCCCCAACATCCCACTCTCACCTGAAAAAAAAAAAAGGGCAATCTATTCCCACAAAAAAATCTTGCCCCATACATAGCTGTCCATTTCACACACATGTCCAGTGGACACATATAATACAGTCTAATTGGCATCACAGCATATCATTGTTGTCCTCACCCCTCTCTCAGGGATTTGAGTGTCCAAATCTACCTCCAAATTCAGGGTATATGCACAGCTGTTGCTGTAGATGACATGGGCAGCTATGGACCATCTCTACACCCTTCCTGCACATCCCTGGCTATTTTCCCTACTGTGCAGAGAGGCTCTGTAGGAATAATCCAAACACCAAAATATTTTCACTGGTTTAATGAAACGCTTTTCATCACCTCCAATAAGGTAACTTCCTCAGATTACATTCACCAAAAAACGAGGCCATTAAATAGAAAAACAACAGGTTACCTGATCATACCTGCAAGGTGTATTGATTTACAAAAAGTAGTACTCATTAATAAAATTCATAAAAATGCATTTTAAACTGCTAATTGTACAAACTAAAAACACAATACACCGCTACTAATGACAATAGTGTCTCATCTAAATCTATTACAAATGATACACCTTAAATAAAAATTATTAAAATATTCATACTATAAAGAATATGAATGTTGGTATACTAAGTATAAATGCTAAATGTAGTTAACGTTCAATTTATTAGTTCCCATCTTTCCAAACTTCTAATTTTAAGAAGACATAATATGTTACAATGTTCATTTAATCCAGGTTCAACAAAGGCATTCAGTCTAATTTGCTATGCCAGTTCGCATTCTTCCAATAATAAATTTAAAGGGCCACCTCGAATGTTGTATTGAATTTCGTCTATTGCTTTAAAAGTGAATTTGTGTCCTGCATATGTCATAGTAAGTCTAGTGAGTGCGTTGTCCATTTTATTTGTTCCTATTGCGTAAGTGTGCTCATAAATTCTGTCTCGGAGACTTTGCTCTATTTTACCAATGTAGAATGCTTTACATGAGCAACATGCAGCAATATAAACTATCATTTTGGAATTACAATTCAAATTATATTTTATTCGATACTTTCTTTCATTAATCGTAAATGTTCTACCTGTAGTAATGAATTTACACATACTACAACACCCACAAATAGACATACCAATAGATCTATAGGCACTCTTATGGCTGAGACTCTAATAGACTTTTCAGGTTCGTTCCTCTCCTGAAAATAATTCTAGGAACATTACTTAATTTTTCTAATAATGTTTTGTCTCGTTTAATAAGCTCCCAATTTTTATATAAAATAGTCCTGATAAGCATACTATCCCTACTAAATGTAGTAACAAAACTATACTCAAACTCATTAATAGGTTTTTTACTTATTGGTATGTTAACTACTTGGTCTACGGTGTTGTTATTAGTGTTCCTAGATCTAAGTTCTTGTGTCTCCGAACATTTATTGTTGCCCAATATGGTAGTGACACTATACTCAAACTCATTAACTGGGCTTTTACTTATTATCTCGTTAACTTCCTGATCCCACGAATTACTGTTGAAAGTCATAAGACTAACTTCTTGTGCATCTGAAAGCTCGTTTTTACACAAAATCGGGGTAATTATACCATTGGTTCTTTTCAAATGTACTTCACTAAATATTGTTTCAATTAAAGATGATGGGTAACCTCTTTGTCAAAACATTCTCCCAAGCAAGTTACATTCATCCAGAAAATCTTGATCTAAAGATACCATCCTCGCAGCTCTAATCATTTGGCCTTTTACTATAGACCGTTTCTGTGGTAAAGGATGTGAACTTGAAAAATGTAAGAATGCGTTACACTACATATCCTTCCTATGTATCCTTGAATTATACCTGTTGTTAACCACATCTTTAACTAGACTAACGGCAAGGTACTCAATACAAGACAATTGGAAATTAAAAGTAAATTTTAAAAAAGTAGTTGAACTATTGGGATGTTCTAATACGTTTTTTGCTGTGTCTAAGTTGCCCTGAAGCACAATAAAAATATCGTCAAGAAAACGTGTGTAATACTTAATATTAGACATGTGTAAGGCATTGTCAAAAACATAATGTTTCTCCCAATATACCATGACAGTATTTGCAAAATTCGCACCGCAGGGTGAGCCCATGGCTACACCCTGCTTCTGCAAGTAAAGGTCATTTTGAAACGAGAAATAGTTGTTGGTAAGGATAATGTCTAACAACACCTCCACTAGGTAAATTTCTTGACTAGATGCCCCTTTACCGTGGAGAAATAAACTAACCCATTCTGTGCCTTCTAGATGTGGAATTGACGTGTACAGTTCCTTTACATAAATAGTAAGGAAGTTGTTGTCCTTGTCAAAGTGTAAATTATTTATACTTTGTAAAAACGCCCAGGAATCTTTACAAACTTGTGGTTCAGTTAACAAGTACTTTTTTAATATATTGTCCACAAATTTAGCACAAGGGTAGGTAATAGAACCACGGCCGTCTATCAATGGTCTAAAAGGTGGGCTATACAAATCTTTGCAAACAAAATGGGGATTTTTGGCCATATCATAGTCATATAGTTGTATTGATTGACATCAATTTTGCCTTCAATAAATAAATCATTGATGTAACCGTTGATTCGCTTATGTTTACATTAACTTCATTTATTGAAGCTTTTTCATGAGCGTCACTATCTAATAGAGTCTGTACTCTAGTACCATAATCTGTTGAATCAAATATGGCGAAACCACCACCCTTGTCAGGTTTAACAACTCTCACATGCAAAGACTTAAACATATTTAATTCTAGAAGTTCATCTCGTGTAGTGTTTGTTGTATGTGTGCCATTATTAAATAAACTTTTATAGTTGTTTGCAAAATATCTCAAATCTAGTTCAGTAATAGTTTCAAACATATTTAAAGTAGGGTGTAGTGGGGGAATGTACACACTAGGCACCCTAAAAGAAGAAATTGTTTCGCCAGAGTTACCCAATAGAATTTTAAAATTAAGCTTTCTCACAAATAACTTCAGATCTTTCATTGTTTTAACAATATCAAAATGTCGACTGGGAACAAATGTGTTACCTTTTGCTAGTAATTCAACTAACGTTGAGTCAATTTTAATAGATGAATAATTGAAAATGTGGAAGTCACCAGTCTTATTTTTTACAATAACAACCCCATGTTGCAAGTCATGAGTTATCTCCTGCGCTTGTTGTTCACACGCTGTTTGTTTTTTTGAGTATAACTGTTGAATTTTTTAGGGATAGCACCAGGATGAACCCCTTTGGAAAAATTTGAGTTATGTCTATTGTCATTAAGGCTTGTTCCTTGTTGGTTGTTGCCCACTTCTTTATTGTTAGAACGAAGATGCTTGCTTTGTCTAACTTGATTTTGCTCAATGTCAGAAACAAAGTCCCCTGTGGTAGTCGTAGCATTCAAAATGCTAGAATCATTCCTTACATTAATAACATCATTCCTTGTAGTATTCCCACCAATGTTACTAGACATTGCCAGGCCAACTTGTGCCATAGAGGGTTTTGGATATGCTAGGCTGTTTTCATAAGCTGCACGGCCCCTGTTCATTTTTTTAAATTTTGTTGAATTTTAATCTGTCTAACAGCTGGTCGATGCTACTAAAACATCTCTCATGATCATATTTGTATCTAGAAAAATCAGCATGAGAAGTAATAAAAGAATTTAACTCAGAAACTTCTTTTGATAGTTGAGCTATCTGGACAGTATAATATTTAAGCATTAAATCCATTAAAGCAAACCCTTGTTGGTCAAATAAAGAATTCAATTCAAGATGAAACAACGAGTCGGCAATGAGACCTGTAGGATACAGGTGATGTCTTAGACCTTTTGGGACAATATGTTCCTTTATATATTCTTGAAAGTAACTGGTTTCAAGTTGAAGCTTCTTTAACTTAACTAATTTAATGTCTAAAAGTTTTAACTGCTTAGTTATTAAAGCAGAACCAACCTGTTGGTGATCGGCATTGTCAGCTGGTTGCCCCACGTTATATTCACAACTGAAAGAAAATTTTTGTGTATCATTGATCCTCTTGTGAAGTTGTGGATACTAATAAGCTTCGCAACGCCATTCTGTCTTCCAGCTACATCACCAGTGGAGTTTACATCCCTGTTAGGTGGTCTGTTCAACGGTCCTAAAACACCACTTGAATCTTCGTTATTATGAACAGGTCGATTATCTGGTTCACCGGTTACTAGTTGTGTGTTACCATTATCTGTTGGTGTATTCATATTGCCCACTTGTTGTTGACCCAGTGGAAATGATAACAGACTACTGTTGGAGGGTGCATGGGACAACTGACCTCGGCTGCTGTAAGTCCAACCGAATGGCTAAATCATCAACCTGTTGGGGCAAGGCATTGATTAAAGCCATTAAATTTAAAAGTTCAGTTTGTGTTTGAGTAGGGTCGAACAGTGGAGGACTGTTCAAACCACTAATATTCCCAGAAGCCATGAACGACAAAAAGACAAACTTTGCAAAAACTCGAACAAAACTCAGCAAACAGGCTCTGTAGGGATGATCCAAACACCAAAATATTTTCACTGGTTTAATGAAAAGCTTTTCATCACCTCCAATAAGGTAACTTCCTCAGATTACATTCACCAAAAAATGAGGCCATTAAATAGAAAAGCAACAGGTCACCTGATCATACCTGCAAGGTGTATTGATTTACAAAAAGTAGTACTCATTAATAAAATTCATAAAAATGCATTTTAAACTGCTAATTGTACAAACTAAAAACACAATACACCACTACTAATGACAATAATGTCTCATATAAATCTATTACAAATGATACACCTTAAATAAAAATTATTAAAATATTCATACTATAAAGAATATGAATGTTGGTATACTAAGTATAAATGCTAAATGTAGTTAACGTTCAATTTATTAGTTCCCATCTTTCCAAACTTCTAATTTTAAGAAGACATAATATGTTACAATGTTCATTTAATCCAGGTTCAACAAAGGCATTCAGTCTAATATTCCATGCCAGTTCGCATTCTTCCAATAATAAATTTAAAGGGCCACCTCGAATGTTGTATTGAATTTCGTCTATTGCTTTAAAAGTGAATTTGTGTCCTGCATATGTCATAGTAAGTCTAGTGAGTGCGTTGTCCATTTTATTTGTTCCTATTGCATAAGTGTGCTCATAAATTCTGTCTCGGAGCCTTTGCTCTATTTTACCAATGTAGAATGCTTTACATGAGCAACATGCAGCAATATAAACTATCATTTTGGAATTACAATTCAAATTATATTTTATTCGATACTTTCTTTCATTAATCGTAAATGTTCTACCTGTAGTAATGAATTTACACATACTACAACACCCACAAATAGACATACCAATAGATCTATAGGCACTCTTATGGCTGAGACTCTAATAGACTTTTCAGGTTCGTTCCTCTCCTGAAAATAATTCTAGGAACATTACTTAATTTTTCTAATAATGTTTTGTCTCATTTAATAAGCTCCCAATTTTTATATAAAATAGTCCTGATAAGCATACTATCCCTACTAAATGTAGTAACAAAACTATACTCAAACTCATTAATAGGTTTTTTACTTATTGGTATGTTAACTACTTGGTCTACGGTGTTGTTATTAGTGTTCCTAGATCTAAGTTCTTGTGTCTCCGAACATTTATTGTTGCCCAATATGATAGTGACACTATACTCAAACTCATTAACTGGGCTTTTACTTATTATCTCGTTAACTTCCTGATCCCACGAATTACTGTTGAAAGTCATAAGACTAACTTCTTGTGCATCTGAAAGCTCGTTTTTACACAAAATCGGGGTAATTATACCATTGGTTCTTTTCAAATGTACTTCACTAAATATTGTTTCAATTAAAGATGATGGGTAACCTCTTTGTCAAAACATTCTCCCAAGCAAGTTACATTCATCCAGAAAATCTTGATCTAAAGATACCATCCTCGCAGCTCTAATCATTTGGCCTTTTACTATAGACCGTTTCTGTGGTAAAGGATGTGAACTTGAAAAATGTAAGAATGCGTTACACTACATATCCTTCCTATGTATCCTTGAATTATTCCTGTTGTTAACCACATCTTTAACTAGACTAACGGCAAGGTACTCAATACAAGACAATTGGAAATTAAAAGTAAATTTTAAAAAAGTAGTTGAACTATTGGGATGTTCTAATACGTTTTTTGCTGTGTCTAAGTTGCCCTGAAGCACAATAAAAATATTGTCAAGAAAACGTGTGTAATACTTAATATTAGACATGTGTAAGGCATTGTCAAAAACATAATGTTTCTCCCAATATACCATGACAGTATTTGCAAAATTCGCACCGCAGGGTGAGCCCATGGCTACACCCTGCTTCTGCAAGTAAAGGTCATTTTGAAACGAGAAATAGTTGTTGGTAAGGATAATGTCTAACAACACCTCCACTAGGTAAATTTCCTGACTAGATGCCCCTTTACCGTGAAGAAATAAACTAACCCATTCTGTGCCTTCTAGATGTGGAATTGACGTGTACAGTTCCTTTACATAAATAGTAAGGAAGTTGTTGTCCTTGTCAAAGTGTAAATTATTTATACTTTGTAAAAACGCCCAGGAATCTTTACAAACTTGTGGTTCAGTTAACAAGTACTTTTTTAATATATTGTCCACAAATTTAGCACAAGGGTAGGTAATAGAACCACGGCCGTCTATCAATGGTCTAAAAGGTGGGCTATACAAATCTTTGCAAACAAAATGGGGATTTTTGGCCATATCATAGTCATATAGTTGTATTGATTGACATCAATTTTGCCTTCAATAAATAAATCATTGATGTAACCGTTGATTCGCTTATAAGCGACATTAACTTCATTTATTGAAGCTTTTTCATGAGCGTCACTATCTAATAGAGTCTGTACTCTAGTAACATAATTTGTTGAATCAAATATGGCGAAACCACCACCCTTGTCAGGTTTAACAACTCTCACATGCAAAGACTTAAACATATTTAATTCTAGAAGTTCATCTCGTGTAGTGTTTGTTGTATGTGTGCCATTATTAAATAAACTTTTATAGTTGTTTGCAAAATATCTCAAATCTAGTTCAGTAATAGTTTCAAACATATTTAAAGTAGGGTGTAGTGGGGGAATGTACACACTAGGCACCCTAAAAGAAGAAATTGTTTCGCCAGAGTTACCCAATAGAATTTTAAAATTAAGCTTTCTCACAAATAACTTCAGATCTTTCATTGTTTTAACAATATCAAAATGTCGACTGGGAACAAATGTGTTACCTTTTGCTAGTAATTCAACTAACGTTGAGTCAATTTTAATAGATGAATAATTGAAAATGTGGAAGTCAGCAGTCTTATTTTTTACAATAACAACCCCATGTTGCAAGTCATGAGTTATCTCCTGCGCTTGTTGTTCACACGCTGTTTGTTTTTTTGAGTATAACTGTTGAATTTTTTAGGGATAGCACCAGGATGAACCCCTTTGGAAAAATTTGAGTTATGTCTATTGTCATTAAGGCTTGTTCCTTGTTGGTTGTTGCCCACTTCTTTATTGTTAGAACGAAGATGCTTGCTTTGTCTAACTTGATTTTGCTCAATGTCAGAAACAAAGTCCCCTGTGGTAGTCATAGCATTCAAAATGCTAGAATCATTCCTTACATTAATAACATCATTCCTTGTAGTATTCCCACCAATGTTACTAGACATTGCCAGGCCAACTTGTGCCATAGAGGGTTTTGGATATGCTAGGCTGTTTTCATAAGCTGCACGGCCCCTGTTCATTTTTTTTAATTTTGTTGAATTTTAATCTGTCTAACAGCTGGTCGATGCTACTAAAACATCTCTCATGATCATATTTGTATCTAGAAAAATCAGCATGAGAAGTAATAAAAGAATTTAACTCAGAAACTTCTTTTGATAGTTAAGCTATCTGGACAGTATAATATTTAAGCATTAAATCCATTAAAGCAAACCCTTGTTGGTCAAATAAAGAATTCAATTCAAGATGAAACAACGAGTCGGCAATGAGACCTGTAGGATACAGGTGATGTCTTAGACCTTTTGGGACAATATGTTCCTTTATATATTCTTGAAAGTAACTGGTTTCAAGTTGAAGCTTCTTTAACTTAACTAATTTAATGTCTAAAAGTTTTAACTGCTTAGTTATTAAAGCAGAACCAACCTGTTGGTGATCGGCATTGTCAGCTGGTTGCCCCACGTTATATTCACAACTGAAAGAAAATTTTTGTGTATCATTGATCCTCTTGTGAAGTTGTGGATACTAATAAGCTTCGCAACGCCATTCTGTCTTCCAGCTACATCACCAGTGGAGTTTACATCCCTGTTAGGTGGTCTGTTCAACGGTCCTAAAACACCACTTGAATCTTCGTTATTATGAACCGGTCGATTATCTGGTTCACCGGTTACTAGTTGTGTGTTACCATTATCTGTTGGTGTATTCATATTGCCCACTTGTTGTTGACCCAGTGGAAATGATAACAGACTACTGTTGGAGGGTGCATGGGACAACTGACCTCGGCTGCTGTAAGTCCAACCGAATGGCTAAATCATCAACCTGTTGGGGCAAGGCATTGATTAAAGCCATTAAATTTAAAAGTTCAGTTTGTGTTTGAGTAGGGTCGAACAGTGGAGGACTGTTCAAACCACTAATATTCCCAGAAGCCATGAACGACAAAAAGACAAACTTTGCAAAAACTCGAACAAAACTCAGCAAACAGGCTCTGTAGGAATGATCCAAACACCAAAATATTTTCACTGGTTTAATGAAAAGCTTTTCATCACCTCCAATAAGGTAACTTCCTCAGATTACATTCACCAAAAAATGAGGCCATTAAATAGAAAAGCAACAGGTCACCTGATCATACCTGCAAGGTGTATTGATTTACAAAAAGTAGTACTCATTAATAAAATTCATAAAAATGCATTTTAAACTGCTAATTGTACAAACTAAAAACACAATACACCACTACTAATGACAATAATGTCTCATATAAATCTATTACAAATGATACACCTTAAATAAAAATTATTAAAATATTCATACTATAAAGAATATGAATGTTGGTATACTAAGTATAAATGCTAAATGTAGTTAACGTTCAGTTTATTATTTCCCATCTTTCCAAACTTTTAAGTTTAAGAAGACATTACAATGTTCATTTAATCCAGGTTCAACAAAGGCATTCAGTCTTATTTGCCATGCCAGTTCACATTCTTCCAATAATACATTTAAAGGGCCACGTCGAATGTTGTATTGAATTTGGTCTATTGCTTTAAAAGTGAATTTGTGTCCTGCATATGTCATAGTATGTCTAGCGAGTGCGTTGTCCATTTTATTTGTTCCTATTGCGTAAGTGTGCTCATAAATTCTGTCTCGGAGCCTTTGCTCTGTTTTACCAATGTAGAATGCTTTATATGAGCAAAACGTAGCAATATAAACTATCATTTTGGAATTACAATTCAAATTATATTTTATTTGATACTTTCTTTCATTAATCGTAAATGTTCTACCTGTAGTAATGAATTTACACATACTACAACACCCACAAATAGACATACCAGTAGATCTATATTCACTCTTATGGCTATGAGACTCTAATAGACTTTTCAGGTTCATTCCTAGTGGAGGTGTTGTTAGACATTATCCTTACCAACAACTATTTCTCGTTTCAAAATGACCTTTACTTGCAGAAGCAGGGTATAATCATGGGCTCACCCTGCGGTGCGAGTTTTGCAAATACTGTCATGGTATATTGGGAGAAACATTATGTTTTTGACAATGCCTTACACATGTCTAATATTAAGTATTACACACATTTTCTTGACGATATTTTTATTGTGCTTCGGGGCAACTTAGACACAGCAAAAAACTTATTAGAACATCTCAATAGCTCAACTACTTTTTTAAAATTTACTTTTAATTTCCAATTGTCTTGTATTGAGTACCTTGATGTTAGTCTAGTTAAAGATGTGGTTAACAACAGGTATAATTCAAGGATACACAGGAAGGATACGTATTGTAATGCATTCTTACATTTTTCAAGTTCACATCCTATACCATAAAAACGGTCTATAGTAAAAGGCCAAATGATTAGAGCTGCGAGGATGGTATCGTTAGATCAAGATTTTCTGGATGAATGTAACTTGCTTGGGAGAATGTTTCGACAAAGAGGTTACCCATCGTCTTTAATTGAAACAATATTTAGTGAAGTACATTTGAAAAGAACCAATGGTATAATTACCCCGATTTTGTATAAAAACGAGCTTTCAGATGCACAAGAAGTTAGTCTTATGACTTTCAACAGTAATTCAGGGGATCAGAAAGTTAACGAGATAATAAGTAAAAGCCCAGTTAATGAGTTTGAGTATAGTGTCACTACCATATTGGGCAACAATAAATGTTCGGAGACACAAGAACTTAGATCTAGGAACACTAATAACAACACCGTAGACCAAGTAGTTAACATACCAATAAGTAAAACACCTATTAATGAGTTTGAGTATAGTTTTGTTACTACATTTAGTAGGGATAGTATGCTTATCAGGACTATTTTATATAAAAATTGGGAGCTTATTAAACGAGACAAAACATTATTAGAAAAATTAAGTAATGTTCCTAGAATTATTTTCAGGAGAGGAACGAACCTGAAAAGTCTATTAGAGTCTCAGCCATAAGAGTGCCTATAGATCTATTGGTATGTCTATTTGTGGGTGTTGTAGTATGTGTAAATTCATTACTACAGGTAGAACATTTACGATTAATGAAAGAAAGTATCAAATAAAATATAATTTGAATTGTAATTCCAAAATGATAGTTTATATTGCTACGTGTTGCTCATGTAAAGCATTCTACATTGGTAAAACGGAGCAAAGGCTCCGAGACAGAATTTATAAGCACACTTACGCAATAGGAACAAATAAAATGGACAATGCACTCGCTAGACATACTATGACATATGCAGGACACAAATTCACTTTTAAAGCAATAGACCAAATTCAATACAACATTCGAGGTGGCCCTTTAAATTTATTATTGGAAGGATGCGAACTGGCATGGCAAATAAGACTGAATGCCTTTGTTGAACCTGGATTAAATGAACATTGTAACATATTATGTCTTCTTAAACTTAGAAGTTTGGAAAGATAGGAACTAATAAATTGAACTTTAACTACATTTAGCATTTATACTTAGTATAACAACATTTATATTCTTTATAGTATGAATATTTTAATAATTTTTATTTAAGGTGTATCATTTGTAATAGATTTAGGTGAGACATTATTGTCATTGGTCGTGGTGGTATTGTGTTTTTAGTTTGTACAATTAGCAGTTTAAAATGCATTTTTATGAATTTTATTAATGAGTACTACTTTTTGTAAATCAATACACCTTGCAGGTATGATCAGGTGATCTGTTGTTTTTCTATTTAATGGCCTCATTTTTTGGTGAATGTAATCTGAGGAAGTCACCTTATTGGAGGTGATGAAAAGCGCTTCATTAAACCAGTGAACATATTTTGGTGTTTGGATCATTCCTACAGAGCCTGTTTGCTGAGTTTTGTTTGAGTTTTTACAAAGTTTGTATTTTACCTACTGTCTTTCCCTCTTTGTGTCCCTTTTTTCACCACTTTCCAATCAACCCCTTTTTCTTTTCTTTTAAAGAAATTAATGTGGGTGTAAGCTGGAGTAAGCAGTGTGTAGTGGTGTGGTTAGACCCGACCTGCACCCACAGTAAGGATGAGTGCTGTAGAGGAGGGGCAGGTGGGGGAACTATGGGTATGCAATTATGGGCCAAAGCGTGCAGGTGTTGGCTGGTGCAGTTGTATTTGGACCGCCCTGTGGATGTAAGTAATATTGCGAATTGGGCAGAGCTTAAGTTCTGCCTAACGAGCAGCCATTCCCGATATGGGTCCCACTGCAGCACCGTCTATTTTACATGGCAAAGTACGGTATAACCATATGTGTTGTTGCAAAACCCACTACATAACAGCAAAGAACACATGGTCACAACACCTTACTGTAGGCATGTAAGCCGATCTAATTGGTATCACAAGTTATTATTGCAGTCCTCACCCCCAACCAGGGGTGTGAGTGTCCAACGCAAACTCCAAATGCAGTGTATATGCACAGCTGTTGTTGTAGATGACATGGTCAGATGTGGACCTTCCCTGCAGCCATCCTGCACATCCCTGGATAATTACCCTACTAACTCCTCCCTTTGTGCCCCATACACACCACATACCTATCAACCTCTGTTCCATTTCTATTAATGTTTAAAGTAACATGTAGGTGACACCCTCTTCCCTCAGTATATTGCCAGAATCTGGGACCCACAGCCTACATGTATTATCTCAGCTGTCCCACAGGACACATGTAAATAACACATGAAGGAACACCACAAGCACACTTGGATCAGCACAGGCTCATCACCTTGCAAAATCCCCCCCAACTTACACTCTATACCACTACATCAACTAGTGAAACTGACACCTGTTGTCCTGCCTCGCATACAAATCCCAACATGCGACAAACCTTCCCTATTGCTCCCCATCCAATTATTCCTACAGGCTATCATACAGTTACAATGTCACCTCCACTACCTACCTACCTACTCCTTCACTACTCCCCTCTACTGTACCACACAGGTATGGAATAACTACACCTACCCTGAATACCCTCATGTAACCTATCCAGAACTGGCAAAGTGGAATCCATCTTCACCTTAAACTGACCTTTCTCAGCAGTAATACCTGACATGTAAACCTGACCTAAGCATGGATAATACTGACATGTTAACATAAAGTAAGCTTGAAGAATAGGGGACGTAGCTATGTTACATCTGTTACTCTCTATGAATGTAAACACCTCAGTATTAAATGGAATTAGTAGCTGGGGTCACTGTGGAGCTCCATTCCCCGGGCTACCTCTGAAAATGGACAAGCATACAGTCGGATTGTCCCGGTTGACAAATGTGAACAAGAAGTTGCGCGGGGGTATGCAGGAGCAAGCGGGTGTAAGCCTGTTTGGCTACCGGTATGCAATTACCACACTGATGAAGCAATGTAGAAGCTAACTCAGTGCAAGACGCCACAACCAGAGGTCAGCAATGCTGAGCCTCATGCAAACCAGTGCATACCCACCTACAATTGTTCTACACTGCCTTAGTCACTCTGTAGCCAACAGCTGTCATCATGGCCATTAACAAAATAATCTACATTGCCAGGTTGCAACCATGCAGTTAGCTAGTGGAGGACACTGATTGGTGCTGAGGCCATCACCTGATCATGTGCATCACCTACTAAAGCCATGGAGAGAGAGAGAGAGTGAAGAGAGAGAGAGAGAGAGAGAGAGAGAGAGAGAGAGAGAGAAAAGCATAAGGCAAAGGCATTCAGCCATCATTCATTCATTAAGACATCATTCCCACAACGGGTATGTGAAGTATGTATACATGTAATAAAATGTAGTACCTGGTCCATTATAATGGGATAGATGATGTGGAATGATTTGTATGTGCCATCAGGAGTTGCTGTGATGATGTTCAACTGAACAACTGCTATGTGTCTGTCCCTGTGGGTAGTGGGCCAAAGCCATCATCTGTGCAGGTGAGCACTGACTGACAAGATGTAAGCCATCATAGTGAGTGCTGTGTAATGGGAAGTATGTATATTACGTGGCCAATAGCTGGGGGTGGAAGCAATGCCATTATGATGGACATGTGGGACCCATGGCCCACCACTGGCAGGATACTCAGGTTAATCTGTAATGTAGCATGCATGCTATAGGTGTGTAATAGGGTTACCTACAATCGGGTCCTAAATATACCCCCCCAATCCATGTCCATATGTGGCACCTGTCTGTGTTGTAGCAAGGCAGAACAGTGCAGCTGTGCAGGAAGGTGTTATGAGATTGTGGAGCTGATGTCTGAATGTACCCCACATATAGGTATGCATATGTGTACATGTCACATATATAATATATAAAGATATATATGTCTATCAGCTTGTATGTCCACAAATATAAAAATACCCATGTGTAGACATATACACATCACATATATCTACACATATATAGATATATGCCTATATGCACATGGCTACATATATATATATATATATATATATATATACAAACACACACACAAACATATATGTATGTAAAGACATGTCCCCTATATTACTACCACAGTGATGCATTCTATGTGCGAGGCACCAGCACACATAGCAATATACACAGATATTTACTATTGGCAGTGTGTGCAACATGGATGGGTATGTCACATGTTAGTCCCTTGTTGGGACCACATTGCCCCATCTGTGAAGTATGCAATGGGAATATGGGGAAGTATGGCAGGTACACTTATGGAAGTGGTCAGGATTGGTAGATATAGAGGAGAGTCTACAGGGGTGGTATGTGACATGTGGTGCATAAACACCCTGGATGGTGTGTGTGTGGTCTGTGATGTGGATGCCCCATGGGACCCAATATGGGCACGATGGGAACAAGCCTCTCACCCACTGCTACTTACAATGTCCTGAAGGTGCCTGGTCTGCAGGCTGAGCAGTAGGAGCATGTTGGCCTTGTGAATGTGTGCAGGGTGCCTCAGACTGATGTAACACATCCCATTATGTGTCTGTGGAGCACAGTATGGAACAGACCCTAGACTTAAGCTCAGAGGACAGGAACATGTCTGTGTGTGGCCCGAGGGGGGGGGCAACGTCCCCTGGGTGGTTCCACCTGATGGTATTGCTGGATGAGTACATGAGGAGGCCCCAGGTTTGGACACACATGTGATGTGGCCAGGTATCATGGGCAGATGGGTTTGGAGAGATGGAGCCAATAGAACATAAACATGTTATTGTGTCACTGTTATAGAACATATGTTGGTAGTAATAGTCTACACAATCCCGGTGCATGTCCAACAGCATGCATAGATATCCCCAATAACACAGAATGTCAGATGTGCAACAATCCAAGAGCAGCCATACCACTGGCATATATGGAACCATAGTAGCCCTGACAATGGTATGAAGGTGAATACTCTGTAACAGGCCAGCAATGATAGTGTCCACACAGGGGACATGGCTACAATCACATAGCAGAAAGTGTGTTACAATACAATATCTGTCCCACTGGTAGGTAAGCTGTAGCCATACCTAATGAGTTGTGTATGCAATTTGTTGAAGCTAATATGGTGGGGGGTGACAGAGATGTGTATTACGAACTGTACGATGTCCATGGTGACCATGATGGGGTACTGGAAGGGTATGTCAGACACCTGCATGATAACTAACATCCTGTCAATGTGGAATGTGTCCACAGGGGGTAACATACTGGTGGTAGACATGGCCTACAGTAAGAACATGTGCGGAACAATACCCATATACAGTGCAACACCAGTGTATATACCTGTAGGACAATGGCAACTGCTGCAGAGATACACTATGGCATAAGGCATTACAGTAGTCCACATTATCAGCTGGGTCTAGACTGCAGCATGTGGTGTTCTGTGTATGGGACACTGCAAAGTGACACACATGTGTAGGGGTTACTTGTCATGCATCTGCATAAAGGCTGAAGGAGAGGAGGGTTTCAGCATGACACACCAGTACACTGCAGCAGGGATCCTAAGGATGCTAGGAATGGCTCTATCTGCACATAGTCAGGTTCAGGGCCTGTGAAATTCCTTAACCCTACCCACACAGCAATAGTGATGGCAGTGTGTGAACACCATGGGATATGCACATGAGTAGACCTTGCAATCATGCAGACTAGGGGGACATGTGTATGGCATACTGAATGTACACTGGCAAATGCAGATGGCCCACGCTGGTAAACCCCTGTCAGGAGCAGTGACTGCGGTAGTACACACAACAAGAGGTGTGATAAACCATCATGATAAGGGTATGCACGCATATGCCCACATGGTGTGTATGCATTGCAGTCAGCAGCCGCACACCTAACATAATCTGTAGACACTACATGTGAAAGTACAGGACATATGTCACATATTGGGCTTGTGTACTGCTAAGATATGTGGTGATGTGGTCCAATGGCAGGTCAAGGATGTGTGTGTCAAATCAGTAAAGGTGTGTACACCCCCCATAGCCATGGTATGCTCTGATGGTTGTCAGTGTAAGAGTATTGGAGTGGTTAATGTTGACAGCTGTAAATCAGGCATCAGGCATTCACCAATGACTTCTGTCCACATATCATCCCAGGTATGTGGCTGTGAAAAGTAAAGCTGACATAACTGACACAATACTGCACATTCTGCAATGGGTTATACACCTGTGAGTTGTGGTGCACAGTACATGGCAGGGTGCAGAACAGGTGCACAGCAATACTGTGTACATAGGTGCAGTAGGACCCAGGGGAAGGGGCATCACCTAATGACACAGCACATGCATCACACACATGTATACTGTTGCTAGCATTGGTTGACTATAGCTGAGCTGCATGCTGTACTGTACCATATGTTCTGCATGATGGCAGATGGGTAATAGGAGGACTGTGTGTACTATCATTGTGCAACCTCACCTGTGTGTTTGTGTGTGTGTGTGTGTGTGTGTGTGTGTGTGTGTGTGTGTGTGTGTGTGTGTGTGTGTGTGTGCGTCCTGGTGGTTAGTATGTCTGCAGGGTCACTCTGGTGAAGTGGAGGGAAGTAGATGCATGTAGGATGTGTGTGTGCATGTGTGTGTGTTTGTGTGGGTGGTCATGTATGCACATGTGTGATTGTGGGATGTTCATAGAGCTGTACCTCCCTGTGGGACCATGCAGTACATGGACATGGACTGGCACATTACACACCAGGAATACCTGTCATGTGTAATCATAGGACAGCAAATAGTATAATATGGTCTGTAGCATGGAACAGGCATCCAGAGGGAAGGTAGACACCAGGTACACCCTTAATATCGCAGTCAGCAGAGAGATCACCTACAACCCACGTATGCAGCTCTACAGATGCATTGGAGAAGTACTAGTCAACACCAGGGAGTGTATCCAAATAATACAGTTGTCACATGACAGGCTGAAGGGGCAGCATATCTGGCATGTACTGAGCATTACATACACATGATAAACTAGTGTGAGATATTATGGATACAACATAGTAGCCGACACATATAGGAGCCATGCACATAATTTGGGGCATATAAAGGGTTTATACCGAATGACAGCAGTGAGGCCATGTAAAACCACTACACACAGGTCAGGCAGGTGAAGTAGCAACAGGCCTTGTGTTGTGGCTGCTTGTGTGGGAATTTAGAGTACTGAGATGTTAACAAGCAGTATCAATGTGTGTATGTTAACAAGTGTTATGCAGGATAGGGTAACACATGGACATATACGTGGGACTGTCTGTAAAGCCATGGACAGGTAGGTATTAAGGATGTGTGTGTGTGTGTGTGTGTGTGTGTGTGTGTGTGTGTGTGTGTGTGTGTGTGTGTGTGTGTGTGTGTGTGTGTGAGTGTACTGTTAGGCAATGCTATACAGGTTTTAAAGGGCATTTATTGTTTTCCCCCACAGGTGGAGAGGTGGATCAGGGTCCCTCCTGCATGCAATCTGATGTTGGTGTCCATACAGACACCAAAGATGATGACAGTACTGTTAAGGCACAGGTGGGGTTGCCAGGGGCTGACACTGCGCCAACATTTGGCATACCCTTTTAGCCACCCCAACCCCGCACACAGTTTCTGTGCCTACACATACCCCATCGCCAGTGGCCATAGTGGAGGAACAGCTGGCATTTGGTGGCAGTGCACAGAGAAATGTGTTAACCATGCCTACTGTGTCCTGTCACAGCTGGCATAGCCAGATGGCTGGCAGGGCACCACATAGGCAGATGTCCCAGGGTGCTCATGGTAGGGCCACTGGACATCATGCTCCTGGCATAGGTGACATAGCTGGTACCAGCAGGTGCATGTTTCAGGCTGAAATGGTAGTGCAGGCACATATAGAACATTACACCAGGCAAGGCCTGAGGCTGCAGAGCACTGCTCTCACATCTGTAAGCAACAACCTCCGCGAACTGTCGGGTGCCATCCATGCTTATACTGAGCACATGAATAGATGGCATGATGAGATGATGGCCCTCATTGGCCATGGTGTGTCCATGCTTCAATGTGTGGTGGGGATGCAACGATGCACGCATGGACGTGGGTCAGCAACACAAACAGCTGGCAGTCAGTATGGATGTGCTAGGACACCAAGGGGCTCCTGTAGTGGCAGTAGCAGCCCCGGCAGTGTATGAGGTGTGCTGCACACACTACACCACAGCAGACCACATGCACGTGGTCTTAGCCAGTCCCAGGAGGGACCTGGTACTAGCGGACAATTGTCATCAGCAGGTGAGAGTAGCACATTGAGGCCTGTACCTGGACATGTCCGCAGAATCCCTGGCAGGCACAGTCCAGATGTCCCTGGCCAGAGGCAGTGAACTGCACAACCTGCCAGGTATGGTCTGCAGCTGTCCATAAACACCTGTGTGTGGCAGCCACATGGCAGAACTGTGTGCATGCATACCCACACACTATGCAAACACACCTAGGACAACCCCATACCTACACACACATCACCTCGCCCAGCTCTCCACAGTATACCCTTCACCCACACACATGGTGTCAAATGTATGGCCCACCCTCGGCCTCTGGCAAACCAACATCACACCCTGTGTATATGATGATACCTGTGCCCCATCCCTGTCATCCATATCATCAATGCAGGGACAGGCTGATGTGGTTCTGATGCACATGGTGACTGTACAACAGTGTACCACAGTACTGCAGTGTAATATGTTGTAGGGAGTAGACTGTAATGCATATATGGCAGGTAGTCTAGCCTTCCAGCAATGATGCCTTATAGCTGTTAGTAACACTGGTTGGATGCGGTCTCTTTAATGCTATCTATTTGTGTTGTAGGTGCACATGTGTTAGCACTAGGATGCCCTGTGCATATGATGATACCTGCGCCAAATCCCTGTCATACATACCATCAATACAGAGACAGGCTGATATGGTTCTGATGCACACAGTGAGTGTACAACAGTGTACCACAGTACCACAGTGTAACATGTTGTAGGGAGTAGAGTGTAAGCATATATGGCAGGTAGTGTAGTCATTCAGCAAGTATGCCTTATAGCTGTTAGTAACACTGGCTGAATGTGGTCTCTTTAATGTTGTTCATTTGTGTTGTAGGTGTACATGTGTCAGCACGAGGATGGTATATAGTCATACTCCACAATGGGTTATATCACTGTGGTGACACCATGGCTGTGACATATCTGGGGTACAGTTGAACACATGTCACAGGTTACTAAACTGGTTTTTGCCTGTGCCACATGGATGGGTGGCCTGCTGAGGCATGTTTACCCTGCAACATGATGTAGACCCATCCACAGACATGCACACTGTTACTTGGCAACACTGGGAGTAGACCCCATACCTAGCTATGTAATGATACTGAAATGTGTGGCCTACACTGCACACCACCACACAGCATTTAGGGTGAGGTGTGTCCCAGGTTACATGTTACATGCAGAACATCCCCAGACATGTACAGTATGATAATGGGGAATGTGATGGGTGTATTTGGACAATACGTAGTGTGACATACCATCATATACACATTTACAGATGCATAACAGCCAGACACACATCGGAGAAACCAGGGTCTATCGCTGCTAACTAACCTGACTGTTTATCCAATGTGTTACAGGTAGGCTGCACACATCACATGCATAACTGGCTTGGATTGTGGTAACAGTTACCTGTATGGTTGATGGTGTCAGTGGTAACCATAACATGGTACATGGGACATATACCGGGTGTACCTTGGTGTAATGACCATGTACACAGCACCCACATCACCCAGTGGATATTGTACTCCCTGAAATCCATGGTGACACTCTGTCACACCCACCATCACACATTGGCTGCAACTGCAATACAACCCATAGTTTACCCCAACAGTGGTACTACAGGGATATGCATCTCATGCACATGCCACGTGTGTAGTAGGGTGTTGCATTGTCATGCCTCACCTATGGGCAGCAGCAACACTATCTGTACTACTGTGTGGCAATGGGTATTGTAATACGAGTATGTGGCCTCGGAATGCTGTCCTCTACAGATATATGGACATGCACACCTACACACATGCCAGAACACAATGGGTATCCCATGCCTATCACCCCATTTATAAAACAATGTTGTGCTGGTACTACAAAGCTTGTGTAGCAGGTATGGGGGGCTTAACAGGGTGCATGTAATGTCCCATACAGCAGCAGCCACAACTGACTATGGCAATGGGTGTTGCATTGGTTGTGAAGGCCCTCATGGAATTCCCAAGTACAGGTGTGCTAACACACAGACACTGCCATACTCAGTCATGCACACGTACACATGTCAGTACAGGAGTGCATCACTGCAGGTGGTCATAGCTGTGTACCTATCTATTTTCCAAGGGGAGATGGGTTGTGTAGGGGTTGTGTGTACAGTGTTATCCTGCCACCTGCTAGGTGGCAGTGGGCATCTATCAAAAGACACTACTGTCGTGACCCTCAGGGTGTGAATGACATGCATCAGCTAATCCTCCATGTGCCTTTTGTACATGGCCACTGAGGTGATCAACTTGACATGTATGCAACATGCATTACGACACATGGTTATTGTCTGTGATGGTGACATGTACCCAAGCATGTTTAGTTGATTGTGATAGTGTAATGGAGGTACCTGTGGCATGTGGTGCATACAGGGTGACATATCCTATATGTGCCATATCTTACACAGCTGGGCAGACATGTCAGTTTCAATCAATCTTAGGTTGCCTTTACATATCCCAGCTGAATACCTGCCATCTGCACATCTGTACCTGGACTAACAGTCATCAGCTTGGCAAGTTGCTATGCAGTATCATGAGTGTGTTGACAGATAGACATCTGACAACAATATGTTTGCCATAACTACATGCCAAATGCCCTCAGTAACATGTGCTGTACAGATGGTAGTCGACAGTTACATTCCACATGACGGACCATTACCCAGAAAGGGGTTTATACTCTGACACAGCTCACACACCAGGGATACAACAGGGAGGCCTCAGAGTCCAGCTATGCCTGCAGATGTGCCTGTTGTCAGTTCTACATTTAGCACTCTGCTCTTGCCTGGGTAAGAACTGTCAACAGTACTACTGCCATGATACACTACATACCAGTGTGACAGCACATACCCTGGACTACTAACCCGGTATGCAACACATTCACATGAATAACAGTGCTGTACAGGCTTGATTTATGTCTGTGTACCACACATGACACTCACTCCCCTTGCTACTGTATTGACAGCACATAGGCGCATGCATTGTACATGGCATTACAAAAACTTATTACAGATGTCATTACCCTGCTATGTTATCAGACTGGATGGTGTGACCAGGTTAACAGGGCTAAGCCATGCTTAGAAAGTCTCAACACTGGTGCAATATAACAGCAAAACTGATTTGCGCAGTGGTAAGTGAAACCTACACTGTGTAAGCGCCCGTACATTTACCCATAGCTTAGCACTGCTTAGCTTCATGCAGACTGGTGCAAACCCACTTAAAGCTGCTCAAAACTGCCTTAACCACTCTGTATCTGACAGGTCATGTTCTGCCCAGCAACAAAATGAACAGCCCTTGCAGGTCTTGAGCCGAGGACCCTGTACACTACAGTCACAACACTTCCCCACTACGCTATGACCAATGTGACGACAGCTGTTGTTTTACCAATATAGCTGTCAATACACATATTGAGTAGTATTGAACAATTGCCTTTACTTCCTCGATTGTGTAGTCATTGTTATTAATATGACTGTTGCATTACATATGTTGTTTTATCATAATGTACACATAGCAGATACATACTTTGAGATACATCTGGGAGAGTATACACAACCATGAGGTTTATGCATGGCAGGAATATGGTTATATACATATAATACGTCTATATATGTTTACATGTAAACACACATGTATACTCATACATATGTCTGTATGCACATCTTTATAGTGCTACTTATATATGGCCATGTGTACATCCCTTCGTATGTATATATATATATATATATATATATATATATATATATATATATATATATATATATATATATATATATATATATATATATATATATATATATATATATATATGTACATATATGTATATATAGATATATGTATATATATATATATATATATATATATATATATATATATATATAAATATATGTATGTACATATATGTATATATAGATATATGTATATATAGCTATATATTTATGCACATCCTATGTGTACAGCTATGCCTAGTTATGTTGGTATATATGTAGATATGTACAACTATATGTGCATACATATCTATTCTGATATACCTACTACTGTCAATATATATGTAGATATCCATATGTATATGTGTATATGTATCTCTATCTGTATATGTGTAGACATATATTGCTCTGTATATGTATATATCTTAGTGTTTATATGTATATAAATGTACATATACATATCCATCTATGTATGTTGATATGTATACTTGTATATGTCTATATAGATATATGGATAATTAGATATACATATATATTCATCATATGTCCTGCACATGGAGTGGAGCCCTACTTCAGCCCCAATAGCCCCAACTTCGTAGTGCAAGGGGATGTCAGGTATGTATTGCAGTTATATTTGTAGACTATTGCTACTTTAGGGATTGTCTTCACAGGCATGGTGTGTGTGGGAGGTCACATCTGCTTTTAACATGTGCACCATTGGCTACTGACAGATATCTTAAGGACATTATAGTACAGTACCATTGCTAGCACAGTAATGCTCCTGTGGACTGCAGCAGAGATATGGCCAATGTATGTGGACAGTCTGACACACTCGGGACAGTCAAGAGGTATACACAGAACCCCTTAGTGCAAAACACGTGGACCAAGCCTGACAATGTGGATGTTAACAGCCATGAAAATGGGTATAACACGTAACTACTTGTATACATATGCCCCCATAGCTTATGCATTCACACACTCCTGTCTGTCCTGACACATAACTGCTGGTACAGAGGTGCCATGGCCACATACTACCCACTAGTTATTGACATATATCTGTACAGCATCCCACTGCTTTGTCTGACATACATGACTGTTATGGTGGCCTGGCAGCAGTACATCTGGCAAGTATCTGGACATTACATCTCACTGGGTAAGTACACTAAGCTGCTAGGCATGTAACAAAGCACTGTGCAGGCTACAGGCAGACTGGATCAACACTGGCCTACATTTCCTATGGGGGAATACACATGTACCTGCATATATAGCAGACTCTACAGGCATGTCACAGCACAGAGTAATGGACACCTGTGTGAAAGTGCATAACCACAACCAATGTTAACACAGCCACATATGGTAAGCTAGAGTACTATTACAGTATATGGACTATCTGTTCAACACCATCCTCATATGTGCCACTCACACACTAATCCTACAGATACTGGGCCGCTACACAGTGTGGTCCGATGCCTGTCTGTGGTATGGGACATGTGTGTGTTTGGCCCTACAAACGTGTAAGCTGATAGGGTACCATAACAGTGGAGCAGCATGTAACATCAGATAGAACAGGACCAAGAACAATGACATCTACCACAGTCTGTACACAGGCCAAGGTACATATTAACAATACACACACAGTTGACAATCACCATAAGTACACAGACATCAGTACTGTACACACAACCATAGAATGTCCAGATTATGTCATCAAATATAACCCCTACTGTACGTAACATGTGTAGCAGTCTGATATCTCACTGGCTTATTAGATATGATGTCAATAAATATGGTGTACAGCACATATGCAAATCTTACTGCATGACATATGTACAAAGGTTGGCAGAGTTGTGGATGGAGGCACAGACACAGGCCATTGTAGACATGTTGCTGTGATAACCTCATACATATACTGTTGCAACAGGGTCTGTTGCAACATATGTCCCATGAGGGAAATGATGTCAGTAACTCTCACGGTTGTCATCATCTACAGACTGCAATCCTCTCACTACCTTCTGAAGTTCACAGATAGGTGCACTGTGGGTAACACAATAAACAAAAGGCACCATACACTGCCCAGTCTGCATATGACCCTACTGATGGGGGTTTTCTCATAAACATAGCACTGACATGACAGGTATTAAAACATGTAAGACACCCTTTTCCACACACACCCGGTTAAACCAACATTACTCCAATTGCAGTATGTCAGCACTTACAGTCTGTAGTCAGGTCAGGCACACCCCCTTCCTGTATGTTGGCCTGTTTCCACAGTGAATGTTGTTAGAGGTAAATCCCCAATCCATCTGTTATGCTGTTTGCCAAACAACAGATCTAGTTCCTGCCCACAGTGAATGAAAAGGTCCAACACCAGCATGATGTTCCTAGATATTGGAGTGTTTCCATGCAATTGGCTATGAGGATGTTACCACAGGTGTTCCACATGCAATCAGCTAGAGGAGGGCTGTAATTTGTGCAGATGCCATCAGCTGATCATGAGCATCACTTACAATACACATACTGCAGCCTAAGCAAAGCAGTGTAGGTCTCCACATCCACCAGAGAGGGAGTGAGAGAGGCAGACAGAGGCAAAGTAAAGACAGGGAGGGGAAAGAGAGTAAAACTTAAGCATGTTGGTGTCACACACCTACTGGCACAGGGTATCAAACCCCTGATGACTTGTTATCAGATGCACCACATAGGTTACATGTTGAGGAGCCCTCAAAACATATATGTTATGGTGAGTGGCATCTGCAACAGGGATATGGTAGCAATACAGTAGGTGTATTCCACATGCCTGTCCACATGAACAGGTGCCAGTATCAAGACAGCCACACTCTCACAGGGAAGCACACACATTGACACACATGGCAGGGTCAGCAATGCAACTCATCACTAGTGAGATTGCCACAACACATTACTGTGCAGGTATCACATGCATCACAGGGGTCATACAGAGGTTATATGGGCAAAGGGTATGTGGAGGTGTCTGACACTGGACAGCATGCTTCCATATGCCATTGGGGTTGTAGTGAGTCTGAATGTCATCATACACATCATACAGCACATACACATACACAGGGTGCCAGTTTTGACATGCATGGGTGAATTGCTTCATGGGTATGTAGGGGTCGACTGTGCCAGACAGGTGAACAAGACTAGGTGATGGGTATACCTTGGCATCAGCAAACATGAAACTGGTCTGCATTGTGGCTCAGGGGTGTAGTTTCAGGATTTGCCCACACAGGTGGGTATTGTATTCACCATCCAGTCACCTGGGTGACTATTGTGTGTGGACAATGCTGTGCATTGCTTGCCATGTATGTGTTCCTTAGTTCATGACATGGACGGTGTCTGGGATGTGCACACCTACTACATGCATGTACAGTGACATGTGGAACTGTACCTGGGGTGTCTGGCCCATGTTGTGTACACAGATTATCATCAGATATGCCAGTCCTGGCCTCATGTGGTGGGATTTGGTAATGGACAGCAGGTTTAACCTACATTTACATTGATAACATGATACAGGCATTCCCTGGTGTCAGTGGCATCTGTCCATACAGGGCATGTTTTCAGGCATGGTTTGTCCTTTGTGGGTCACATTTATTGGCACCACAGGTGTTGCAGGTGTCCAGTAGGGAACATGGAGAAGGTGAACTGTCGACATGTATGTGCCTATTGGACAGATGGACAGGGTGCCATGCCCTCTGTAGCCCACTGCAATCATGCCATAGTTACTATCAGTGACGAATATGCAGGGTACTACCAACATAGTGGCTGTTGTCTAGGCAAGTGTGTGTGTGTGTGTGTGTGTGTGTGTGTGTGTGTGTGTGTGTGCATGAGACATGGGTTGAGAGTGTTCCCTGTGTAATACTAGGGTTGCTAACTGTGTTTGCCTGCCCTTGATGTCACATGTATGGGTATGGATTTGCACTCCAGCCTCTCGGTTATTTCCCATCTGTTATCCCTGTATGGTGGACATTGTAATATATATTAGGGCCACCATATAACAAATTTGCAAAACCTGCTCCACATTGAGCCCAGTTGTTACACACTCGCACCCAACTCCACACAGGATATGAGTTACAAAAACACACACACACACACACACACACACACACACACACACACACACACACACACACACACACACACACACACCTGTCATGTCTGGGATTAGAATTCCTACCTAACTATTTCATTACACTATAGCACTTCACAGTTATAGGACACGCCACAGAGATTACTGCAGTACTCCTTTCCCAAAGGTGTATTTCACATTAGATGACATCACCAGGATTGCCAATTTAGGGCATTTGAATTGTAGTGAGTGTGACTAGCCTAAAAAGCATCACTCTCTACACAGACAGAGAGACACACACACACTTGCCATGCCTGGGATTAGAACTCCAACCTAACTAGTTTATCACACTACAGCAGTGCACAGTTATAGGAAGTGCCACAGAGATTACTGGCCTACACCTTTCACAAGAGTGCATTTGAAAGGGGATGACCTAAGCAGGCTTGTCATAATAGGGCTATGGGGTAGGGCAGTGTGTGTGCATGGGCTATAACCCATTCATCTAGAGGTTGACACACCATATGCGGGCACATGCAGGGTTATATTCCACAGGTACGTGTATACAGCTGCTAGATGACTACTTCCTTGTACAGTCATGTTGCACAGCTAGCACTTACACCACATACTCCGTCATGCTGACAGATATCAGTGGCTAAGGTCAAAAGTGAGTGACATTCGAACCTTATGTGGTTGTAGCCAGTTGGCTGTGTGCTGGGTGGGACAGGCCTCATAATGGATGGTGCCTTGTGACAGTTACTCTAGTCCACACATCTGTGTACGTCTACTTTTGGCTTATTATAGTGTGTTGTCCTTGGATATATGCCTGTATTCTTATCCAGTGTGTGTGTGCAAAGCATGAGTGCTGCATATTGAGTTGTGTCAGCACTAACATCTGCAAATGACAGATATGTCTGGTCCACTGTTGTTTGCAGACGTGGTCTTCATTTATTTAAGTGTGTGAGCATGCCCAGTATGACCTTTCGGTATGTTGTTGGCTGACATTGCCCTCATTCCTCTTGTGTGTGAGCATGCCCAGTATGCCCATCTGTATTGAATGTGTGGATCAATTCCAGGTAGTTCGTACTGCAGTGCAGACATTTGTGTTGTACACCTACAGGTAGCATACTGTTTCTGCAGGGTATCCATCAATCATTTGGCAATTTGGGGACAAACTGTGCAGGGGATAGTGTGTACTGTATGTGATTGTGTCTGTGCTGCTTCAGCTGCATGGTATGCTGTTAGCAGAGATATTCAGACATGTGTATTGTTATACACAATGATGTTTTCTGTCATCATGTACTGTCAGGTGGCCATTCTTGCTCACAGTTATGACTTGTGGGACAAGGATGACTGCAGCTGTGTCCAGTATTTTGGGCAGACACCTACGTATTCATGGTAAGTTATGCCATTCTGGAGGGGGAGCTGCAGACACTTGGTGCTGGGTTTGTGTATCCTGTTCAGCACCTTGGTACAGTGCTGGCAGAGGATCCCATACTTGTCGGCCCATCCACATGGCAGTATGGCCTTATCTTGATGTGGCAATGCCTCACAACTGTACAGATTTGCACTTGTTAGCCAGAGACAGGGGCCATGGATCAGGACATTTACTCTATTGTGGTATATAGGTAGGTGTGTAGCCACCCATTTATGTGTTTGCAGCCAGGGATAGTGTGCACACAGCTTTGTGTTGACACTGCATGTTCCATGCTGACCATGCTTCCACACCCCCTTCTGTTATTCTAACCTCCTCCATACATTATGCATACATTCTGTGATACTTTCCCTAAGAGTATCACCCCATCACAGATTCGTGTTAGTGTTGGTCCACAGTTCGTGCAGTGGGACATGGTGGACATGTTATTGTGGTTTGTCCATATGGCCTTGCATATGGCTTAAATGGAGTGTGTTATGTTGTTATTTGGGTGTGCATGACATAACATGCATTGGGACTACGTGTGAAACATGGGCCTTTGGCAGGCGCCTGTGGGGCATTAGGTGTTGATGCAGGCCAGATGTGGCAGGCCATTGCATTCTGTCAGTCCTACAGTCCTGGACCACCATGCAGTATATTCCCCTGGGGTGACAGGGTAGATGTGATAGTTGTTCATGCCAATACTGTCTATCAGTCTTGATCAGGTGGTATGGATGCTGGCAGGATGCTACCTACAGGGACACACCTGCATGGGACACCTGCACTGCATACTGCAGGCTTCTGCTATTTCCCTATACAGGTGGGGTCGTACTTTACCCATTCCCCAAAGCAGGGATATTGCCAGAGAGCTGCCTGTGGGTGGTGTTTGCGTGGCTGGCTGCATGTGTGCTATGGGCACTACTTGAATCTGAAACACAGATATGAATGGGGAATTACAGTTATACTGGCATGTGTGGGTACATCAACTGATTCCCAATACATCAGTCCTACCTCCTTTATGATCTGCAGGTGTTCAGGCAGGCATCACCGGTATCCCTTACTACAGGTCCTGTTACTGAGATGCATACCTATATGTACATATCCAAGGGTGCCACCATTTCACAGTGACACAGTATATAGTGTATGTCTGGGGTACTTTACCCTGTGTACTGCTTGTATATCTAGCCCAACAGCCATGCCATGTCAGTCTTTCAGATGGTGACACATATTACCGCCATAAACTTACAATGGCTTACTGCTTGCATGTGTTATAATGGTGAGGATTGTCTTTGGCACTGCAGTCGTGAGGGCTTGTCCCTGTTATCAGCAGTAGTGGGCAATGGCCACCAGGTCTTACCTCAACATGCATACATACTGACCACTCTCAGGCATTACTAACACACTCAGACCTGCATATTGTGCAAATGCTACAACCTATCCTGCTACCTTGGCCACCTCTGGCCAACTATGCTCCACTCGTTTTATACCTACTCAATCATGTTACTACATGTCTACACAGGACTGGGGGGGCATACTTGAGTGTCACTACTTTTCTACACTGGATTGGGGGGACACACCTGACTGTTTTACATGTCTACATGGGAGTGGAGGGAGCATACCTGACTGTTACTATATTTCTACATAGGATTGTGGGAGGCCACACCTGACTGTTTTTACATTTCTACACAGGATTGGGGGGGCACACCTGACTTTTACTACATTTCTACACAGGATTGGTGGGAGCACACCTGACTACATGGGAGTGGGGGGCACACCTGACTGTTACTACATTTCTACATAGGGTTGTGGGGTGCCACACCTGACTGTTACTACATTTCTAGACAGGATTGAGGGGGCACACCTGACTATTTCTACATTTCTATTCAGGATTGAGGGTGGCACACCTTACTGTTTCTACATATATACATAGGATGGGGGGGTTCACATGGCACATGCACACATTTTCAGTGACTGCACTGGTATGTCAGGTACTCCATTTCATTCTGTATTCTAACCTATCATACTAACTAAAGGCATATCAGTGTACTACAGGTCTTAGCTTTGGTTGCCCTACATATTAGTGTCTGACTTCATACCCTTCACAACTAACATCCCACTGTCTGACCTGCTATAGTCTGCCTCTGTAGGCCTGGGAGGGAGGTTACCCATAGGAATCATTCACCGGCCATAGCACAGGCTCTGTTTGGGTTTGTCTACACCTGTCCTGCTGGCTGAGACTGTTGTTGGGTATGTGAACCTCCCTGACTGGTGTGTGTGAGTCATATGGACACACATGTCGCACATCACATTCCTGCAGTGGGTTTTGTCACCCTATGTAGTTCTGGTTACTATGGTGACTCCAGTATGTGTTACAGATGCCATGGTGCCACGATGGGTGTCTGCTATCTGCAGCCATAACATTCAGTTGCCCAATTCCCTTGCATGCTCTTATCCATACCATAGATACAGGTAATGACACATTCTACTCCACTTGGAAATTGGTAGGTTGATTGACTTACCTTGTGGGTGTGCCAGGATTGAGGATGGTGCTGGAGGGCTGCCTATATCGGATGCACATAAAACACTCCCTATACGTGGTTGAGCACAGGTAGTGTCATATTCGGCATCCCTTTTACTGCATGTGCGAGTCAGAGAGAGGCGTCATTCCTTGGGTCCCTACTGTGTCAGTGTATGTGTTATGCGTTGTCACTTTGCCACGGCCTCAGCATACTGGGCACGCCTCCATCCACCTACTGGGGCAGGCTCAGGTTGTTCCTCCTCTGAGTCACTCTGTGCCAGTGCAGGCCTTGACATTAGTGGGGGGCTGTGTGGCCCTGCCCCGTGCTTTTCCTGCTGCAGCTATTTCCACAGGATCATATTGTGTAGCATGGCACATACCATAACAATTTGGGTACATGTAGCCGGTGAGTACTTCAAGGCTCCACCGGATATGTCCAGACACCAGAACCATGACTTGAGCATCCCAAACACACGGTCTTTTAAAAGTCTGGTCTGTGCATGTTCCTCATTATGGCGCTCTTGTTCAGGTGTGTGTGTGTGCATTTCTGATGGGTATCATCAGCCATGGCTTCATGTGTAACCAGCATCCCCCACTAGTTGACCGTAGGGGATGTCACAGTTGCATCAGATGCCAAATGTGGGAATCTTGATAGCTTCCAGGGCAGCCAGCACACACATTCTTTATAATGCCCTGGGCATCACAGATGACCTGGCATTTGATGGAGGGGATGCCTCTGCGGTTGATGTAGGCCCTACCCTGATCACCAGATGGTGCTTTGATGCATATGTGCATGCAGTCTATAGCACCCACTACCTTAGGATATTCTGCTATTTGGTGGAAGAGACGCATATTGCTGGCCAACACCTCATGGCTGTTCATAGGTTCATAGGTTCATAGATTAGTACTAAGCTAACTGCCCTTGCGAGCCATTTTAAGCCTAGCCAATTATCCCTTGTGAGACTCAAACCCTGCACCTTATGTTTGCAAGGCAAACACCTTAACCATTATATACGTGCTCACTGGCATGTGCTGACATGGCATCCAGGAACTGGTGGACTACTCTGGATGCTGATGCCTGCTAGATCCCCATGATATCCCCAGTTGAGCTTAGGGAGGTACCTGTGGCTAGTATTCCTAGGCCTACACATACCTTGGTATCCACTGGGATGTGTTCCCCTCGGTCAGTTTGGTGTGTCAGGCATGGCTGGCACAGCTCAACAATTTGCTGTAGGAGGTCCCTGTTCATCCTATAGCACTCCACTATCTCCAGTTCATGTAGCCCCGGTAGGGTACCCTGGGTCTGTACACTCTTCTCCATCTCCTCACTGTGGGTTGATCGGCAGCATTGACATCCTCACCACCCTCAGCTTCTTGCACATGTTGTTCTATGTTGCCTGCTGCAGCCCCTCTCATTTTGTAGGTTTGTTTATTAAAAGTTCTCCACTTGTATACACTGGTGGTGTAGAGTATGGGAAAAAACAGAGGGGAAGGTGTTTGCATAGTTTATAGCAGTGTTTTTGCCTAGGTTGGTCTGCTGCCTGTGTTATTGGCTGATTCTGATACATCTCACCTACCAGCTATGCTAGTTCTCCTTGATTAACTCCCTACTGCTGTTTTCCCTTCCCACTGCCCTCCTGTTTAAGCCCGGGGGTGCACTACACAAACAGAGTGCTCAAATGTGCACAGTGCTGCTATTTCTTGGTTTAACTTTTTTTTTTCTTCCTTTAAAACCCGGTGCACGGCATGCACACATGCTTAGGCAATGTAAAGAGTATTAGGCAGATTCAGAAACACCCCCTAGCTTAGCTGTGCTAAGCTAGGAGCAAACCCGAGCCATAGGACTCCAATCCACTTACAGTATGCCTGACAAAGACCCCCATGATGTCAGCTAATGCCTAGGCTTGCACCAAGCTATTCCTACTCTTACACTGTTGGGACCTGACTAGCATGCTGGGAAAACTGGGATTCACTATCATTCCTCTCATTTGCATAGGATTGCCTGCTAATGCATAGTTGCATCTCACACTGAGCCTCCCCTCTTAGCAACCACTACTCACTGGCCATGTTATCTTCTGCCTGCCATTGACTTGCATGGCAGAATAGTGATTTTAGTTAGAATGCTTATTTTAGGTTTATTTTGTTATGTTCTCATCAATCTCATTTGTGTGCCACTGCCCTACGCTTAAACAGCCGAGATCGGCTAAAAAAAATAAAAGTTTATTTTTTTATGTTGTTTGCAATGCCAGTGGCCTTATACTTGGCCATTGGCATGCTTCCTGAGTGATATTTAGCCTTTATTTTGAACTGTCACGGCTTCGTTTTGGATTTTGCAGAAATGTATTTGGTTACTAACCGAGTACATTTCTGCAGATTGCACTAGTCCTGCATGACCGGTTGCAAACTTCCTGGATCACAAATTCACCTCATTTGCATGGATTTCTCCTGCAAATGGGGTGATTTGCATACAGGGGCTTAGTCCGTGCAGGACTAGTGCAGGAGTGCTCATGCATGGTTGTTCCTGGATCGCACGGCAGACATATTGCCTGCTAGAACTCCTGCACTGATCCTGCTTATCATGCAAGGCATACAGAATCCAGGGGTTTATCTTTTTCATCTATATTTATCTTCCCAAAGTCGCATCATTGTTGTTCTCCAAATGAACTGTCATACTCTTTGAATTGTACAAATAGCAAAAAATTGTTAACTATCTGTTGGAACTTGTGGATTCTTGTCTGCCCCAGGCTATGGATGAAAAACTTAATATAGATAGAAGATAGATAGATATATAGATAGATATAGATTAGATAGATAGATAGATAGATAGATAGATAGATAGATAGATAGATAGACAGATAGATAGATAGATAGATAGATAGATAGATAGATAGATAGATAGATAGATAGATACATGGATAGGGAGATAGATTGATAAACAAAATTCTTACAATAAAAAGGTGTAATAAATAATTCACTAAGCAAACAAATTAATAAACAGAATAGCTTACAATAAAAGGTCTCTCTTTCTTTCTCTCTCTCTCTCTCTCTCTCTCTCTCATTTTCTCTCTCTCCCTATCCACTTTTTACCACTGGAAGAGAAGGCCTAGATGGTGCCTGCTCAGATCACTATATTTGCACCTGCACTGCTCATCAAAGCAGGTGATGTCAGCAGCATCACTCAACATCCTGTAAGCTGGTAACAGATAACTACTTAATAAAGAAGTCCCTCATAGTCCACCAACAAGTGCTCCAGGTGGTCCCTGTGCACTATGCATAAAAAGATGTTGCACTCCCTATATCATCTCATTATCATAAGAACCGGATTACAAGCCTTTTTTCTGATAAATTCATTTTCTAAGAGACCGCATTACAATTAGCAACACACAGAATCAGAATATAGTGGATATCAGAATGTATTGTCATAGAGACAAACTGACAGCAAACAAAGCAGCTTGTAAAGGACTTCATTAATGCAGTGCTCATACAAGTGTCAGGGAAGCAACTGATACTATAACAAGGATGTACAGTGTCTGGGATGATAGCACAGGCTATGAAAGGGAACTGACAGTCATGGGAGTTCAATGTGACAGGGTACAGGAGGCAATGCAGGATATCCCTTATGGATTTGAGGACTCTACCTGAAAGGGCATGGGAGACATGCTGGCAGGTTACTGTTTTACTGGGGTCTCAATCTGATGGGCACGGGTGACAGACAAGTCAGATTTCAGTCCTGTTGGAGAGGGCTTAACCTAAAAATGCAAAGGGGCCATGCAGGACAGGTTGCATTGTCATTTGGGGGTGGCTCCACCTGACAGGGCACAGGCAACATGGTCAGGCTCAGTCACTGTTCTGCGCTGCAGGTGACATAGTACTGCCATAAGTGCATGGACAACACAACATGCTGCAGGTGCAGACTGGGTTATCTGCACATGTCCAAGGGACAGCAAGTAAGGCTAACATGACCATGACTACCACATTATGACACAGTGTGAGAACAGCTACACTGTAATAGCCAGAGGTCTGTGATGACCATAGGGGTGTTGGGTCACTATGCAGGCAGTTGATGGCTAGCATGGACAGTCGTGTGTACACAACTGATCCTTTTGTGTAATTTTCAGGTGTAAATGTCTTCACCTGAGATTGAAGGAATGGCAATGGTTGGAAATGGCCAAAGTTGGTACTAGAGGCCCACTGCACACATAGCAGCATGTAGACCCTTGAAACAGACAAAGCTGATAGGACCTTCCAGGGTCACGTGTGGCAGCAACTGCTACACAACATCTATTCATTAAGTAGCCATAACAGTATAATACTACACATGTTTCACAAGCTCACCAATATACTACTGCATGTCAGAATCAAGATACAGAAAAATCACCAAAGCTAGACTGAACACTTGGGGTAGACTACAACCAAAGAGACATTTCACAGAGATAGTAGACTTCCTAGTACCCACAGTGAGAAAAGTCATACAACCTGTATACTTGATGGTGGCTTGCAGGTGGAAGCTGGGATGTGAACAAAGTCTGAATATCTTTAAATGATGCTCCACATGACTAGTAACACTTTCTGTTGCTGTCGGACAATGACCAGCATCTGTGAATTGTTTGCTCAGAAAAATACATCTACATTTATGTCAGCCAGTGATGTTGCAGCCTGAACAGGAATAACCTGTACTACAAGGTATTTGTCATCCTATAGGATATGTGTCCAGCATTGACACAGGTGTATTATATTTATGCATTCACAGGCAGCACTGGGAATGGATGCAGTACAAGAGGTCAGAATATACCTCTCAACCTCTTAGCACAAGAAATCTGGACAAAACCAAAAATAATGGGGAGACAAGGGCCCAAAATCAGGGACAGATTTTAACTATTTCTCTTATGAACTTAGAAAGTTGCTTGAATGACAGGCTTTTTATTTGCATGAATGTTCTGAATCATATGAACAGATGGGCATTGGGCAGCGCAGTGGTGCAGTGGTTAATGCTGTCGCCTCACAGCAAGAAGTTCTCCGGTTTGATTCTCGGCTGGGGTGCCTTCTGTGTGGAGTTTGCATGTTCTCCCTGCATTCGCATGGGTTTCCTCCCACATTGTAAAGACATGCTTCTGGAGCATTTCTCCCCGGGCCTCCACTGAAAACAGGATCTGTGGAACCTAGTCGGACTTTCCCGGTCAACAAATGTTAAATTAAAAAAAAAAAATAAAGTGTGAAACGCAAAGGTCTTTCATTAGTAAGTGGCTTGAATTCTCAATGATTTGACAGAAAACCACACATTTTATGATGAACAGACTGAAATATGAAGCAAAAATCTGGACAGCTGAGAGGTATAGGTTAGAACATGCCTAATGTCAACAGGTCAGTGGTGGTTGATGATGATGGCCTAATACACATGGCACAGTCTGATGAAAGAGTGGCACTTTCAGCAATGTTAACAATAGAGATACACTCCCATCACCATAGTTGTGGTGGCTGCAGAAGGACAGGATGAACCACCACTATCTCCTGTCCATGTTAGCTCCTATGTTCAGCTAGGGTCATTCTGTCCATGTCAGTTCTCACGCTCCACAAATGTTACCATAACAGATGGCCAAGGAGGGATGCATTGCTTCTTATGTGCATGCACCCTGCAAAGAGGAGAGGTGTTTAGGTGGCCATCACCACCATGACTCCAGGACTATCCTAGACCTGGGTGTCTCCCTTGGCATAAATCAGTAGATGTGCAGGTAAGTGATCCAGGTACAGATTGCCATTATTCACAAAGTGTCAGTTATGTTGAATGTACTGCATAACCTAAGTGAGGATCTGCAAAATTAGCAGGAATTGTGGGTTATTCTGCAATGCATAATACATACCTGTTGAGGACCATGGTGTCTCTGTTGGCAGCTATAAGTGCATCCAAGTGTCTGGCCACAATAACCATGGTAAGGGATAGATGTGCTTTGCATGACCAAATGTTAACTTTACCCAGATAACACACACCATTCCAGAGATGTTTTTTCTTTCCACATGGTTAATGGTTGCCTCTTAAATTCACGGTGAACTCTCCCATAGATATGACCAACACTATTTCTACTTTGTTGGGTGCACACTCCAAAGGGCAAGATAATCCATGTTCCACATTTCAGTACTATCTCATTCCCTTATAGCTCAATCATGAAGGATACTTGTACAAATTCCTTAGGGTTGTGGATGCTAACATTCTACTGGAGTGCCACTCCATGACCATGGCCATGACAGAGTTTCTATACATGCTCATGACATGGTGCACCATCTTTTAGACAGAGTGCCTCCAGCTGTGGCACTGCAGTGAAACATGGTACATCCAGTCAGCATTATACTCCTAGATACCACTGTAATCATTGTAGGATGTGGTCTCTATCCCTCCGCTACACCTGTGTGTGTGTGTGTGTGTGTGTGTGTGTGTGTGTGTGTGTGTGTGTGTGTGTGTGTGTGTGTGTGTGTCTTTTATCCACCACTCATGACCCTTCCAAATATGCAGTCATTGCTGTCCCCTATCACTGTATACTACCCAGGCTGTGTAAATGATGGTGATTCAAAACTGTGCCCAGCAAACACCTCTGGCATGTATGAGCATAGTAATCTGTGATGCACAGTTTTGGGACTGCTGGAGACTTGGAACCTTGAAAACAAAGTGTTTGGACTATGTTTTTCATTCAGGGAAGTTCATTTAAATTACACTTACAATATAGCACTTATCTTTTTTATGTGTTGTGTTGGCTGTTTATCTGAGGTTAAAGCTATTCATTTAAGGGGTTTTTACAGTCTGCAGTGCTTTTTGGTTTCTGTGCTGGCCTTGGTGTTTTGACCGGGCCCTCATTTTATTGCATTTTTACTATTTCTCTTCTGAATCTGAAGCTACAGCTATTGATTTCGGTTTTATAATATCCATTGTTATTTCTCTGAATTCTTAAAGGAGAACCACAACCACAGACTGAAAAAACATGTTTATTTAATCATGTCTTGTTTTCAACATTGTAACACCACTTTTGGACTCTATGTACTTTTTCTTTATATTTTTAAATGTATTTCCAGAGTCTGCCCATGGGGTCCAGCATCTTGATTTTTTTAGTCTACTTCTAGGTATCCCACAATGCAGTATTTGGCTTTAAAATATTATATCATAACACCTAAGCTCCTGCTAATACATTGACATGTATGTTTTCAAATATACCTTTCTTTTAGTCAGTCAGGTTTAATTACCATTTCTTGCTTTTGAATGACTACTTAAAAGACAAACACGGATAATCACACAGAACAGTATTCTCAGTGCCTGTTACTTTTTCTTTTTAAAGTAGCAAATTTTCATTCTTTTGTTATGCCTGAGTTGTAGTCCTTAAACTCATCTTCCCTTCCCTTAAACACCTCCCCTTTGTATCTACCAAAGTGACAAAGGTAATTTGAGCTGTTTTTGATAGCTCCCAGCAGGAGACAAAGTTCATGTACTATTGCCTTGAACTATCCACCTACTTATAGTGGGAAACTTATGTTTGTTACACCATAACCTCTTTCTCTCCTCAAATTGTAATACTTACTATTACTAATTGATAACACATTGTTTGGCAAACCTTCCAAATTCATTTTTCAGGGATTCCTGAGAAAGCAAAATTATTAACTGATTATGTCACAAAGACTGTAAAAATAAAACATTTTCTTTTTATATAGCACTGTGATGCACTTAAAATAAGACTCTTGCATCAATCACAATTTCTAAACAATAGTAATGCAAGTAAAGTATCATGCTATTGACATAACAGTAATAATCAATGATTACCTGAGAAGTAATGAGAAACACATCAAAGGTAAGATTAAAAAATCATGGGAATTCTGCACTATCAGGGATATTTAAGATGTATGGTCTTGGGACATTTGCCTCTTATTGTACCATTTTCTGTATTTGCTCCTTGTAATTTGTCTGTTGCAACTGGAGGATTTATTCAAATTGTCTGCAGCAATTTTCTTAATCTGAAGCATAATACAAAAAATGTCAGAGAAGGTTAAAAATAATAATCTGGATTATATGGGGAGGATGTAATGAGGAACCATGGGTGGAGGCACTGTTGAATGTGTATGGAAGAGGATCAGTCAGAAACATGGGGTTAGGTGTCATGGAACCCTGGAACTAGGGGTAGAGGCACTGTGGCATGTGTATCTGTCCTTGGCCAAGAAAACACAAAGCCTTTGCTAAAATCGGACAGCTCTCTGTCTAGTTTTTTCCCTTTTTTTTGATTAAGTAAACGTTTCTCATAGACAATGGCATTATCAATGATGTCGCATAATGCCTTATCTATAATGGAGACTGGGAAAGAACTATAGAGCAGCTTCTGCTGCCTCTCAATCTCACTGGCAAGGTTCACTTTTTCTGGCTTGAAAAAGTCAATCATCAGCTTAAGGTAGCCAAAACTAGTATCAAGATTAAGGCCCTGCCAATTCGCAAGCAGCTCTGGATATTGTGTGCTCTATATATATATATATATATATATATATATATATATATATATATATATATATATATATATATATATATATATATATATATATATATATATATATATATATATATATATTCTATAATTTAGGGAGTGAGCTAACCATTGATGCTTTTAGAACATTTTTTAATATCCAGACCATCAAAATAATAATGTCTGTTTTATGCATATTGGCAATTCAGTAACTTAAAGAAGTTAACTGGATGTCCTGATCAATTATACTGTATGTTTCTATTTACTTGAATGGACAATATCATGCATACAATTGTGAGCTGACATTACAAACCTTATCTCCCACAAAGACTATACATTAATTAACATACACTGCCAGTTATCTGTGGCTCCATCTCTTCAAAGCAAACTCCAAGCTGTAAAAAGTAAATGGTTAAAAACGGTGATGTCATGATTTGAAGAATGGCAAAAGAAACAATGTGCATTTGCTTAAACATTACTCATCATACCTACAATTAGGAAAGCCACACCAAAATATAAAAGACAGCAATGGTCAGTAGTTGAAACTATATGGCAGTGATCGTACCTTAATAATCTATGCAGTTTTTAATATGTCTGTAGCAGTCTTAGTAATTAATATTATTTTCTGACTGTTATACCACGAAACAACAGGCTAGGAGTCATTACAGTGATTTTATTGTGTGTTCCTTAAAGTTCTCTACTTCTTCCAATGTGCTGTAAGACCATGTACTATAGAATCCTACTGTCTACTCATTTTTAAATACTTTTTCTCCATTATTATAGACTCACAGAAACCTAGCCAACATCAGTTGATTTTTGTTTTATTGACTACCTTTGATTTTTTTGAGATGCAGGCTTATAAAGCAGACATTTATGTTAATTTTAACATTTTATTCAGAAAAAGTGGCCAGTAGTTGCTGTTATGAAGTCCATGTGTGCCTTAGTTGGAGTTATCTCATCACAGCTCACTTGCAGATTGTGTCAGACACTGGTATAATACTTCTTGTCATTCAGCTATACTGCCCATCCTTCTGTGCCCAGCTTGTTGTCACATTCTATATTGTATGTCAAATGCCATGTTAAAGTCTAAAATTAAATAATGTCTGAGTTTAAAAAAAACAAACATGGTATATGGAAAGTTATCAGAAACAGGTTCAGATAGAACACAGATGGAGATGTAATCAAACCAGACTTTCTTTAGAATAATTAGAGTAAAATAACTCCATGTCCCTGATGTTCCTTCAGCTTGTTCACGGGCATACTTGACATGTATAGAGGAGGTATATATGTCAATCATGTGTCAGACTGGTATCTGATCCAGGTATATTTTCCCTGCTTGGTGCCCCGTATGTGTTGGGATAAGTTCTGCTCTCCTTCCCACAGTCCTGAATTAAAGTAAAAATTAGAGAATGGCTGGAAAATATCTTTTTATGTATAGCCCCGTTCTTTAAACTATCCTGATTAGTAGACTATAGATAGAATTACTACTGATATTACAACTGTATTTTATTTGGGTGGCCATGGTGGTGTAGTGGTTAGGATTGCCACTTCACAGCAAGGGGTTCTCCAGTTCAATCCTCGGCTGGGTTGCCTTCTGTGCAGAGTCTGAATGTCCTCACTGTGGTCATGTGGGTTTCCTCCAGGTGCTCCGGTTTTCTCCCACATCCCAAAGACATGCTTTGGGTGGATTGGACACTCTAAATTGGCACTAGGTGTGAGTGCATGTGTGTCTGCCTTCTGTGGAAGGTTGGGTGTCAGGCTGGCGGCTCAACACCGTAAAAACTCCACTGCCAATCATGAGCGGACAGGTGATCTGCTGTGGCAACCCCTAACTAAGAAAAGCCAGAAGAAGATTACAACTGTATTTCATTATTTGCTGATGTATCCAGCACCTGGAAGTGTCTACCATACAAAGTTTTGGGAAAACCTGGTCATGGAGTATAGTAGACCACTGCTCTTGCACTGCAGGTAAACATGCTTTCACAATGATATATTACTCCATCCATTACCCATCCATGAGCTGATGATGTTTTCACACATGGAGGTTCCATCACAAGTGAAAGAGTCCCTGAACCCTGAAACAGAATTTTGCCATACTCTAGAAAAGAGAAAATAACCATTTAAATTTGTAGCACTTCTGAAATAAATTACTAAATGTTGTTTTTAACAACTGATCTGCTATTAAAACATCTCAACTGTTTAAAGTTTCTAATCTGATTAATTTAATCAAGTTTTGCATTTGGTCCTGCTCTTACAGGTTACAGATTATAATCATTCCTTCTGTTATTTTTTCTGTCTTCCTTTGACTTGTACTGTTTACTATTCATAGGTTTTAATTCTTATTTTTATATGAGATTGCATGAATTGTTGGACAGAACTCCTTTTACTATTTATTATTTTTTGCATGAATTCCATCTTAATTTCCATTGCATTTGCCTGTCATGTGCTCTCCTGCTTTTCTTGTCTGAAATTTATCCTTTGGAATATTCTTTTACTACAGTTAACAAACTTTAAATAAAATGTTAACAGTGCAAAAGCTATTTTTACCACAAAATTCAAATGAATAATCCAGTCTATCCCAACATAAACATCTTGCTTTTCACTTTCTTGTTCTGTCTGAGACAAATGTCAAGTAGTAATAATAAATTGGTGTATTATAGTGTTCCCTTTATTTGATCGATGAACCAGATTGTAGAAACCCATACGATTCATGCCATATGGTCAACAATATAGGTCATCAAACCATTCTAACTGTGATCACAGTACAGTGAGGATCGGAGAATTTGCTTTTTTCACCACTGTATTGCAATCTCAAAGCTGGTATATACAATTATTAGGTGGATGTGGGGGTGCATGTTGACTCCCTTCCACCCACACATACATTTTTTACATTGTTTGATGATGTTTTTGGCATGTTTTAATTGACTGGTAAACTAAATGGTCAACCATATGTTCTAGACCAGCCTGGTTTCTTGATCAAATGAACTAGATCTGTATTATGTTATCCCACCCCCTTGCAAAATGTAACAGAATCTAACTTAAACTAGTTGCTGTGAAGCTAGCTTTGCTGTAAAACCTTCCCCGTCCATTTTATACTAATACTGTCATGACAATGAAAACACCTACTTGAGCTAATGTTCCTATTAAGGATATTTGTTTAATAAGATTCATTGGGTAGATGCACAGAATAGAGTATAATTTTGACTTAGACTCTAAAAAAATTTTAATTGTTTGCAGTGCCTTTTCTGTGGGGTATGCATGCCCTCCCTCTGCCAGGTTAAGCTTTTACCACAGTTTCCACTTTTCTCCCACAAAGACGTGAGAAGGCAAATTTGTAATTTTCCAGATTACCTTAGATTTGAGTTTAGATGTCATGATTGTATCTGAGCCGTCCTGTGATTGACTGAGATACAGTCCAGGATGGTTACCTACCTTACAACCACCCCCAGCTAGGGCACACAGCATTCCCCTATGACCCAAGAATGGAAAAAGTGTGTGTCAGAAATGGATGATGCCTCCTTTTGCCTATTGTGTGATTCTGGGGAAATAATTTAACCAGACAGTGTTTTCAAGATGAGTGTAAAAATGTGTGTATGGTTCAAAGCTCTGCCTTGATTAATGACTGGAATAAAATAAATTAATGAATTAATGAAAGAATAGTCTTTGATGTTTATTTGGTCAATGAAGGTTTTCACCACTGCATGGAAAGTGTTAGGAAAATGTATAACTGCAATGCAATATGTAGGCTTAGTGTATTAAAATATATAACTGCAATATGCAGGTTTACTGTATTAAGGGTTAAAAGGAGTTAATACATTTATTCTGCTTATTCTGTGTGACTGCTTATTCTGTGTGAAAATATGCAGCTGCTAGAAGCTCTGAAAAGAGAACAATGGATGTCTGTAAATCCACCATGGTCAGCAGAATGTGTATTGAGGCCAGGACTGTACCTTGGATGTATCATATCAGAACTAGAGAAAGAATTGTGAGTAACTAAGGGAAGCTGAAACAAACTCAAGGCCAGGTTGTTTTTCTCAAAAAAACATGCTTTTGCAAGACAGCAATTATTTGACCATGTCAGCAGCAAATCTAATAATAGCATCTTCTGTAAACTGTATAAAAACTGTAGATTGAATGTGGAAAATCAGGCAATAATTGTACCTACATGCTTTGTCTACTTGCTGCAAGTAATAAAGGGTGCCTTGCTTGAACCTAACATGCATTGATCTTTGTGTTTTCTTTTACAGAAAGTACTGCAGTTTTTAGAAGCAGTGAAATAATTTCTGCAATGGATGGTGAGAATTTCAGGAAGTTCTTACAGTTTATACATGAGTCTGAAGAAGCCAAGTAGGTGAAAGCGCTTACTCGAATAAATACTGTGTTTTTAAGCATGTTGGATGTCTCGAGTTTTTTGAAATATCCTCCTGAGCTGTGTTCTCTCCTCCGTATCTGGGATTTATCATTATTTTATTATTTTACATTGGATGCACTAGGAGGAGAGTTTACTCCACGTTTAGTATTTTTCCTTGTGTTACATATTCATATTATCTATATAATAGTTCCATCATACTCCCCCTCACCCTCTGTTCCACAGATTCTTATTGTATTTCACTACTGATTCCATTTGAATAAAGATACAAAAATAAGAAATTGCCATAGTCTGCACATTTGTTATAACTGCTAAACCATTAGCCTTATTCAGCCTTGACTTATAAGCGCCAAAAATTCTCTTTTAACCATATATGTATACAGGTTGGTATATATGACAATGATTAAGCCCTGGAATTAGAACTTTTCCATGTTATATAAAGGCCATTGCTTCAATTGATGTGTATTTCTAGCATTCTAACTTGGTAGCCTATTCCCATCTAAATAATCTTAAAAGGGAGTGCTGCCAAATGTACATAAACTTAAATGTGTTAAATTACAGTATGCCCAGCACACCTTTAGTGGAGAGTATTCTCAACCATACCTGTTTCTCAGTTTGTGTACTTACAGCATCAGTCTATATGACCACAATCACACTGATTGTCTAAGTCACCATGTTTTATATAAAAAAATTCCCTGACTCTTCTTTATATTTTCTTTTTTAGATCTTTTGTTTCTTTAAAATGTGCAGTAAGTTGTCCTTTTGGATTACCATTTGCAGTCTATGAATCTGTAGTGCATTCTGCACCTGCAGATATTGCCACCACATAAACTCATGTGTCTGAAAACCTTCCTTTTTTGTAGTACATTCCTACACTGAGTTTCTATTCCAGTCCTACACATCTATTAGAAATGATATTTCATTTCCTGGTCCAAAAGTTCCAGAGTATTGGCCTGGAATCTATATATTAGGGGATCCCTGTTGTGGTTTACACTGCCTGCCATCCTTCATGCCTATGCTTCATTTCCACACTTTCATTTCTAGCCCCCCCCCCCAATCTCAGATCTTGGTGTCTTGGGATCTTGCACTTCTCCCCCGCACTTTCTTCATTATTATGCTTTCTAAACAGACCCACAACTGTCTTGGGTGGAAGTGTGCTCATATATAATGACATTTAGTCACAGATTTGTGTTACCTCACAAAATCAAGGGTGCCTACCTCTGCCCCACCCCCACCCCATCTTGAGGGCATGGTTACTTTTTTCTTTTGTACTCTAGGATGAGTTCTATACCACAGAAAGTCTGAGACTAATGACCATAATTTGTTCAAATATTTGTTTTTATGGAAATATATGAGGTGTTGCAGCAAGAACAGACCTTTAGAGAGAATATACATCTTTATTATTTACACTTTCTTGAGGAAGAGGAACTTTTTTCTTCTTCCAATCTAAACGTTTGTATTGTAAACTTCCTAATAGTGGTTTAGTTATACTCTTATCAAGATGGGGCAGTCATAACACAGTTGTGTACAATCCATGTGGAAAGAAAACAATTTCCCTGTAGCAGGGGTATACCTAAATATGAAATGTGCTTAAAAAGAAACAGATGGCAAATTCCACTGATATGACAAATAACAATAGGAACACACAGCAACCTTGACACATACTTCTGGTCAGAGCTATGGTCTTTGACATGCTCCCATTTATGGAAATAATTGCTTTGAATTTTTTATGCAATAGCTGGCATTTCATATAAATTCCTGTGGGAAATTCATTGCTTCCATCAGGTGCTGTATAAGCAGCAATTTTATTGAGTTAGAGGCGTTTTTAAAATCAGTTAATATTGTCCTTACATTTAAATTCTTGAGGGAGCATAATCTCTGTATATTTAACCAAGTGCTTACCAGATTTGGACTGGCTGATCTATATTTTATAAACCTTTGCTGTTACTGCAATACCAGCAATGGAAACATAGCCAATCTGTTTAGTAAGATTTTTGCATACATTTTCTTTTCATGTCTAGCTGGAGCAACAACACAGTTCTCGTGTTATGCAGGTTGACCATATCCTTGTTTAGTTTGAGAAACATAAGAATCTTAGTGATGTTAGTATCTCCTGAAATCTCTTTTTCTTTCAAATTCCATATAGTAAGATAACAATGAGAATACCAACCCCCTTTTATATTTCTTTTAGAGTTCCTCTGCAGTCAGCCCATCCATTCTTAGTGTATTCCCAGAAGTCAGCCCACCATTTGCCATCATAACCTCCCCTCCATTATTTTTCAACTTAACCTCCATCATTGTTATTCTGGGAACTTGTACCAATCAGATCATTTCTTGATATTTCCCAGCCTTTATTTCATTCAGTTCCCGATACTCCACTGCTAAAATTTCATTTCTATGCATTGGATCTGTTATTACTGCACCATTCCAGTCTCTTGATCCTACAATTGCAATTTCTGAACTTCTTTCATTTAATTTACAGGTTATAAAGTTTTGTGACTTGAAGCCTTTTTCCCAGTAAAAGCATATACACATTTCCCATTTCTCTTCAATTATTGATAATGCAAATTTCCTAACAATATAGTTTTCCCCATGGATCCTTTTTAACACCTTCCTGTTACATTCTTGTTGTTTATACTCACTTCCCAGTAGAGCTACTCACCCATTTACATCTCTCATTTCAGATAGTCCCTCTTTTTTGTTTTACTTTTTTGCCATTCTAAAGCTGATACTAACTCTATTATGCTGAATTAAGGAAAAAAAAAGAAAGAAAAAGTTAAGCCGCATCCTATCATCATTATATGGTGGGGTCTCCCAGTATTATTTAATCCCCTGCCTTGTGATTTCTTTGGCCTGGGCCATTTTCAATAAAAGTGGGTCAAATCACCATGATAAGATGGTGCCCAACTTTTTCTCATCTATAAAAGCAAAATCTACTGTGGCATGATCTGAACCAAATTGTAGGTTGTATGCCCATGCTTCCTAAATCTCTATCCTGTGCCCTTGAAAATAACCAAAGGTCAATCTGACTATCCACTCCCTCCCTTGGTACCAAGTAGGTATAGTTGTTTTCCATGGGGTGTGTCATCCTCCAACCATCCAATAACTCAGTATCCTCCAGGATAATTCTAAACATAGCTGTATTTTTTAAGACCCTTTCTCTATCCTCTGGGAGCCTATCCATAATGAGATTCACAACTGTATTGAAATCTCCTGCTCTTATGATGACATCCACCATCCATTTGTTATCATCAATTGATTTATGAAATTCTAGTTCAGAGTTTTTATTATTGGTACTGTAAAAGATCTCAGTCATTAAGTTCTGAGACCCTCTTTTTACTAGGACTATGACCCTTCTACCTATCTTGTCTGTTAGCTCTTTTATCCTGATCCAGTCTAAAGCATTAAGACCAAATGTTACCACTTGACTTTTATTTATTTACTTATTTATTTATTTATTGCATTTGTTAACCGGGAAAGTCCACTGGGCCTAGAATGAACCCATTTTCAGTGGAGGCCTGGGGAGAAAAGCTTTACAATAATTACATACAAGAAATATGTATAAAATATTAATACACATAAGAATAACAAGCAGTAGAACCACAATCATGGTAAAATAGACTTAATAACAGGTGTACATACTAACACACATTAGTGTAAAATATATCTGCAAGGATTATAGCAGATGGAAGTTAAATTCAGTCTAAGAATAGAGGGCTAAGGAGGGAAAGAACTCTAGCTAATGAGCCAGCAAGTATTAGGTAGGCAGAGAAAAGAGAAAGGAAATTATAGTAATAGAAAAATTAAAGGTGACGCACAGGAAAGATAAGTCAGGTGTTGGGGTTCTTTATTTGGGTACAGGAGCATAACCAATGAGACGATAGATGTAGTTTGAGGGATTTTTTTAAAGAGGTCAGGATTATAGATAGTCCTGAGTGCAGGGGGGAGATTGTTCCATGCCTTGGAGACAGTATAGGAATACAACACTTGGCCGGCTGATAATTTTCGTTTCTCGATAGAGTGTAACATTTTGTTTTCTGACCTGAGGTGTCAGTTAGGATGGTACATGGTCAGTATGGAGGAGAGAGAAGGACAGGTTTCTGGGTGATAGATGAACTTGTGAGCTGTAGTTAATTGTAGAAAAGAGAGATAGTGTGGGAGTTGTGGCCAATTTAGTTGAAGCAGTGAGGAACAATGATGGGTAGAAAATTAGTAGCAAATTTGGTGACTGTTGTAGCAAGAGTCAAGTTTTGTTCTCAAGAAGGACTGAAGATTGGTCACGATGGGAGCACCGTATAGCAAAGTAGGAAGCAGGGAGGAAGAGGACAGGGCTTTTTTTAGCAGACAGGCTAAGAAGACAGTTAGACCTACAGCATCTTTACAGACAGTTTCACAGACCTACAGCATCTTATGCATCCCAAGCCATTCCATAGCCTCCATATCCTCTGTTTATCCTCATTCTTCAGTATGATTTCCTGTAAACAAACCAACTCTGCTTTGTTTCTGATAACATACTCAAAAATTGCCTTCCTTTGTGTGGCATTGACATGGCATGCACATTAAGTGATATTCCTATAATAGCATGCTATTGTCTTAACCCATGCATACCAAGATGAGTATTCAAACTCCTAGCCACTGTGCTTGCACTTAATTTCTTGTATTCAATTCTTACAATACCCTAAGTATATGGCCAGGCTGCAAACAGAAGAATATCCTTAATTTACAGGTGTGAAAATACTCCCCATTCTTGACAATTCCTTCATAACTATAATTTAATGCAATAACCCAAAACACTGATTTGTATCCCCTTTACTGGTACGACATATATCATGCACAATTAATATAGTCAAGTAAACCATTTTTGAAACTAGATACTTTATCTCCTTTGTTCATAGCCCCCTACTTATATCAATACTTTTAAGCCTGGGTATTTTATATAAATTCAGTTGAAAATAATTACCTCATATTGTTATTTGTACATCTCCATATACATGTATTCTACATACATCTCCATCTTCATGTATTCATATATACATCTCCATTTCTTCTTTTCACAATATTAATCAGTCTCACTAATTCAACAGGTAGTACACTCACCTTTAGTGCAAAAAGCGTTGCCAGGTAAAGGAATTAATTTCAACACTGCTGACACTGCATTGCAGCATAAAGAGGGAGCTGCTTTGCTGAGTGTGCTGTACATTGAATGAGACATTAAACAAAGGCCCCATCTGCATGGTTTGGTGGTAGCTCACTTGGATGTAAAATATCCCATGGCACTTATTTAAAAGTCTAGGGGTGCTTTACTAAGATTTGCATTCATTGTATACCATGTAACAAACTTTAAATCAGTAATTTGCACATTCATTATTTCACATTCATACTTAAAATTATTTACAAGTTATCAGCGCAAAAGATATTAAACAGTTCTATTTCTTTCATTCTTTTTTTTTGTATATTTACCTTCTATCTTCCCACCCTTTCTTCCACAACCATCTTTTATTCCAGCTAATATATCATCTTCCATTTTCTTGTTTTATGACAAATTTTCACATCTGTTTTCCACAGCACCCATATTGTCACAAACAGTAACATATCCTGTTTATCAATATCAAATTTCTTTACTTTATCATTCTACCCATATAATATGATATTTATACATTTAAATCCTTTGCATCAATATACCTTTTAAACTTTTTCCCAAATTCTTTATTGTTTTTCTAATCCAATGTTTTTTTTTCTTCTCTACAGTAAACACATTCTTTCCATCATCACCTTATATTTCATATTCCCTTTCATCAGCAACTTGTCTAATAAAGTACTCCACAAAAATAATCCGCTTCATAAACATTTTCAAACCCTTTTCTTTTGTCTTTTATTGCCTTTTTTCATCTTATTTTAATTCCTTCCATGGGTATATTTTTTCCCTAAAATCATATTATACAATCACTGGATTCCCCATCAGTCTCACACACTTTTAACTTCCTTAATTTCTTTATATTGTTAAATTATTTTTCTTCCATCCTGCCCCCTTTTTCTTTTCTTTTCCTTTTTTTCCCATATATTTTTATAACTTCCACTATGAGGGGACACAAGTGAATGCACCATGGATATGAATCCCAAGCTGCATTTGCCCAAAACATCTTGCTGAAAAACATTTTTTAAGCGTGTTTGCAGTGGGGTAAGACCCCCCCCCCACCCACATCGCCTGAACTTATATATATATATATATATATATATATATATATATATATATATATATATATATATATATATATCAATTCTGAGGTTGCACTTATGCAGAAAGGAGGGACATTCCCCCCAAAAGGGAATCACTTCTGGTACAACTCCACAAAAGTGATTCCCAGTGGAGGAACTCTGATCATTGACAAGTTGAAGCTCAGGCAGCTGAAGCTCGAGATGCTAAATGCATCGCTGTATATTTTTTAAATTCAAACCTCCTTCTTCTTTTTTATCATAAATTATCCCCTTTCCACTAGCATTTATCCTCGGGCCTGAAATGAAGCAAAAAATGTCGCTAATAACCCTTCCCATTTTTTCTAATATATAAGTATTCAGCCTACACATCTTTTTCTGAAATGATAAATAAAAAACTTTTTCACCAAGCTAAACATTTTTTGTTTCATTATCTCTCACTACACTGACTTATAACACTTTCATACTCACCAAAGGTCACTCACACAATCTTTATTTCCTCTTTTGTGAACTACATTCCATTTTATCTCATCAAGTCTGTTGCACTCTGAAACTGAACTAATAACTCGGTTAGTGTAGAGCAAATACTTTGCTCATTAAGTAGCGCAGAGCAGCTAGTTAGTGAATTGAGGATCACTGCTCCTTGGATTTAGTATTATATAGCCCAGTCTAGTCTTTAACTCCAAAGCACTGTTAGTCAGCCCACTAGTAACCCCACATGCACCACAACCTTGGAGCTCACCCAGTAAAGGACCTGACATCATGGATATGCGGCCAGTTTGTTGCTTATAGGTATTTTGAGACAATACAACTATTGTCTAAGGTTCATTGATAACCATTTCATCTTCAAAGAAAGAAATACTGTATGCAAGAGATGTATACATGCAATGTATCTGTAGGCAAAAATGTTGCATACAAACAATCCTTATAATAATCTGGTTGTCAGAAACATAGAGACTACACCTATCACACATAGTACACACCCAACACAGAGATCTGCTTATGCTGTGGCACTTATATACAATCTTCCCAAACCTCAAAGACATCCCAGAATTCCACCTACAAAAGTTATCCTCAGTGAACCAGTTTTGAGACTAGATACTTTATCTCCTTTGTTCATAGCCTAACACTTCACATGCAGCAACACCCAGTGGGGCCTTAAGTACTAACTCCATAAGGCAAGCAAATACACTATGAAGGACTCTAGTCATAGTGGAATTCATTGTATGACATACAGATACCCCACTTACCCAGCTGAATAAGGAGAAAATAATGGTCATTTGCCTATCTTGGCCACAATCCATCAAGTTATGCTTGCACTCATGTCATAGCACCACAGGTACTAGCATGAACCAGTCATAGTCCAGGTAGATATAAATGGCCTGAAACATACCTCCCTAGACTTTGTGATGAGAGATATTAAGGAGCTCTTGAACTATGTGTCCCAGGCTAGTATGAGCCTAACACCAAGCATAGGTTCATAGATTAGTACTAGGCTAACTGCCCTTGCGAGCCATTTTTTAAGCCTAGCCAATTATCCCTTGTGAGACTCAAACCCTGCACCTTGTAACTAATGAAGAGGTTGCTACCAGCAAACACCTTATATGGTTCACCTACAAATTCATTGCCTGCTGCCCTTGAAGAATAATATGTTATATTAAAAAAAATTGGTAAACTGCTAATATTTCAATAGGGAATGGATGGAAAATGAACAACAAGTTCATAGTCACAAGGCAATTCATCCAAAGGAGGACACACTCAGGACCACAGCACCCCCTCCATTAAAGTACAGCACAGTATCAGCAATTTATCTACACTGTGTGGGAGTAGAAGGCTAAAATGCAAGTACACTACCTGTTGTGCTACTAACAGTGCTTTCAAATTCTCTAGCCCGAACAGTAACAACCATTTGCTACACAAAACAGCTGCACATTGAAATCAGACTTAGCATGAGCAGCAGTAAACTCTTCCACTGAAGATCACAATTCCTTGCAAATGTACTGAAGCTCAAATTTCCTTGCAAATGTACTGAAACTTGCAATTTCTTGCAAATGTACTGAAGCTATAAAGTCCTTGCAAATCTACTGAAGCTCACAATTCCTTGCCAATGTAACAAAACTCATAGTTGGCGTAGAGGATTTGTCTCTTGTCACCTGTAGCTAAGGTACAGAGTTTGAGCCTGGTTAAATTAACTAACATGTCTCCTCTGACTAGGACATTTCACACACACACACACACACACACACACACACACACACACACACACACACACACACACACACAAGTTTAATAATGAATAAAAATCTCCTAGATGATTGTCTGCCACTTCCAGTTAAATGTATGTGTGTCATCCTAATGTACCTGGTGGACCTCTTTTAGAAGGTTATCAAGGCAATGGATGAGGGCAAAATGGTCTTGGTGAAGTTCTCAATGATGTTGACTGCCTACCTTGGCCAAGATAAGCCATTTGATGCAATAATATTAAAAATATTAATGGAATAAAAAAATATATGAAAATTCAAAGACACAAGTTATGATAAATGTAAAGATGGGAAAATAGGTATTAAATGATGGGTAAAACTGGGATGCCCAATGAGTATGTGATAATTTGTATTAGTAATGAGTGCAGCAGTACAAACATGCATGTGTGAAATGAGGGAGACAAGATGTATGATGGAAAGAAATGCTATATTAACTATATGTATTACATATGCAGATGATTTAGTTCTAATAATTAAAAGAAAGGGATGATAAGTGAGGATGTAATAAGGATAGAAAAGCTGTTAAAAAACGCTGGTCTGCATTTAAACAAAGTAAGTTCATAGGTTCATAGGTATATTACTAGGCTAATGACCACTGGGGCCTTTATAAGACTAGCCATGTAACCCAAAAGTATCCCATGAGTTATTGTGCCTTGGATCTTATTTTAAGCGTGTATGTTAGTTAGGGCATGATTTAATGGCTGCCTCTGTCCATCATGGACAAATATGTCAGAGCTTGGGTGAATTTCCGATTTCTCATCCACTGGCCCTGATTGCACATGAATAGGCTTAAGGAAGGGCTCTTCTTCACATCGATTGAAAGACTATCCCAGAGAATTTGGATTCTCAGAGATACATACTTGTCCCTCCGACATGTCTTATTTAAATTGCAAGCAAAGCAAAGTCTAAATTCTTAGATGTAGTACTTCTGCTGCTGCTCATTTTGTGGATGTGCAAAAGGTCCATCAGGGCAAGATCCAAGGATGCCTTATATATGATGCATAAATTGCCTCTCAGCTATATATATAGAAAATAGAATATAGAGATAGACCTTTGAGGCATTCTACATAGGACATTGTGTATACACTCTGTATTCTTTTTATGTGAGGAACCTCTGTGGATGTTCCAGATTATGCATGTGCCTGGTCAGGTACATACAGAAGGGGACATTATGTTAAAAAGATGGATCTCATGATGGCTGAGCACAGAGACATGATGGCTTCACTGGATTTAGATGCCATGCCCTTACTTATAAGTTGGGAGATATAGAATGATTTTCTTACAACCTTAGACACATGTTGGTCAAAAGCCAGGTTACTGTCTACATAGTCCCCAAATCCCTGACTACTGTGTCTACTTTTAGAGTATTTTCTCAATGAGGTAGTTTCCCCCGCGTGGCAGATTTCTTATAAGGTAAGATTGTGTATTTCTTGGCTTTGAGTTTTAAGCTGTTGCTTTAGCGCTAGTCATTTGTTTGAGTTAGATACTCCTGTAAGATGTTAGTGTCTTGGGGAGGTTCTATGATTGTTTACAACTTGAAATCATCTGCATCTTGGTAAACTGGAATATCTTGTCATAGGTCTTAACTTTTGAAAAATAGATGCAAAAGAGGTGTGGACCCATTGCAAAATCCTGGGAGACTTCACTGGTGACTAGCCTCTTTATGGACATAGTCCTTCCAATCCTAACTTCATGGGTCCTGTTTGTGAGCTAGCTGGCTATCCAGCAAATTACATAGAGGTTTATGCCTAATTCCATGAGTTTTTTTACAAAACCTGAGTGGGATATTGTTTCAATCCCTTAGCTAGGTCAGGGTAGGCAGTATGCACCATTTTGGTCTCATTCGTTGTCTTGATGACCTTCTCAAAGAAGTCCACCAGGTTCAATAGGCATGACCTTTAATAAAAATAAACTCATATTGGTCCAGTGCCTGTAGGCTTCCTATGTCTTTGTTAATCATTTGCGTGATAATTCTTTCCATTTCCAGAATGTGGAACACTACTTCTCCTAATGTGGAACAAATGGGTAAAATGTGGAACATGTACTAATGGCTTACTAACAACTTCAACTAGGAAGTTCATAGGATAGTTAAAACATGTTACACTCTATTTACAAAATGTGCTTTTGATGAATTAATATGATTTGGTATTATTTACCATGGATATCTGTTAAAAAAATCTTAACACGTGTGACAGACCTTTTCAATGTAGAAAAGTGAAAGACATTAACTTTTTAAGGCTTAAAAGGGAACGTTCCTCGTAATGAGGTACACTTGAGAGGTATGGCTATAAGTTTCATCTGACATAAAGGGTGACCTGTAGATTGCTAGGATAGGGTATGGAACTTGGTCTATGGTGATCTGGACCTGGAGAATCTACAGTGCTTCATCCTGTTTAACCAAACTGGAGGTATGGTTGTTACTGATGCAGATTGAGAGACCTCCACCTTTAGCCTGTCTTTGCAGTTTCTTGCCTAAAACTGTGGAAGGTACTGAAGCCTTGAACTGCCAAAGTACTCTCTGCAGCTTTAACCATGTCTTAGTAACTGCACAGATGTCCGCATTCTCCAAGGTGAGAAGATCTTGGAAGGAATGGAGCTTCTTGTACATATTTTAAAAAAGTATCTGCTGAAAGAAATGTATGGACCGTGGGTTGGGAGTACTGAATATCATGTTGGTTGGTTCACTTCAAGATGCTTCGGTGGAGTTCACCTCTGCTATCTCCATTTCTGGACCCTGGAAATTGATTTTTGCTTTCCAGTCTGCATTATATCTTTAGAAGTATTTTCCTGTATAGTTGACATGCATCTCTATTCCTGCCCCCCCCCCCCCCGTATAAGATGCCAGTCTCACTTGGTCGTATGTAGCTCCACAGGTTTGGAGGGGGAAATTGTTGTGGGTGTCTCTCTCTTTTTTATTTTGAGAGAGAGATTCAGTGCAGTTGATATGTTTCCTGAGTTAGCAGTACTTTCAGTGAATATTTCTTTATGAGGTATGGCTTTTTTGCACTATATCATTCCACTTGCTCTGTTGAAGTGAAAGTATGCATTTCATTGTCTTTTGTTAGATATAAATGTGATGGCTCCTACTCTAGGCCAGTAATCAAGGAACATCAATACTCACCACTGACACAAATGAGTGAGAGCCACTAGGAACAAAAATGGATGCACACAGTATTTTTAGATGCAGCCGTCTGTACCAAGCACAGTTTCCCTTAAGAGCACACAGTGAGCATACGCCAGACCTGGAGCTGGACTCTCTGTCGCTCTCCAGACCCCAAGCAAGACACCACACTGACTACTTTGGAGTTCTGTGTCCCTCTTCCCAGTAGCTGACACACACACACACACACACACACACACACTTGGATATTTAATCTTCCCACATACTACACACACACGTGTGCACACACACATACACACACACACACACACACACACACACACACACACACACACACACACACACACACACACACACACACACACACACACATACACGCACATGCACGCATGCACACGAGCACACACACACACACACACCACACACACACACACACCTGGGAAAGGCTGGCATGGATTTACCAGCTGTGTCTCCTCTGCCCAGACTATAAGGTAAGTATGCTGCCACCAGTCAGCCACTTTTTAGTTCTTACAAGCATATCCAACTATAATAAATAAAATGAATGCTAATACAAATGGTTGAGTTCAACTAATGCAGTAAGGCTTTCAGAAGCAGTCACAGTGTCACTAAGATAAGCATATGTTAAAAGTATTCTCTAAAAGACCAGCCACAATGAAAGGTATAGAAATAGTTAATAATAAATAATAAAATAGAAAACATGAGACTACTGAATATCTACTTACAATAAACACCAGAGTTTCAATCACACGAAATATAAAAATAACACAGTTGGATAGATTCACACAGATGCAGAAAAGCAATACTTAACTAATCTCAATGTATTTTCCTAACTGAGATAAAGAATTACTGTTATCTAGTTAAGTTACTTACTACAGCAAGGCAAGATTAGGTGTGTGGTTGTGTGAGATCTCTGTGAGAGATCTTTCCTATCAGGTTCTGAATTACAAACTGCTGCTGTGAGAGTTACAGCATATCTCCCACTAATATCTAAAAAAAAAATATTTCAGTGCCAGTTATAGAATGACATTACAACTGGTCACCTGAATCTGGTACAATACACACCCATAACTTTGCTAAGATCTGTTGTTTGATCTGAAAGCTATAAAACAATTTCAAAAACATCCACCCTTCCAGGGTAGCAATTAGTCCACTGCTATGGACAATACAGTCAGATTCCTAGTCCTGGTTTTCCTAGATATTTTTGTCTCTGGCTGCAATCAGACTTGCAAGATAAAATCTTTATGGCCTAAATCAACCCATTTAATTTTCAACCTATTTTTCAAAATGAGTTGAACTGAGATTAACCTCCTTCCTTCCAGAATTTTCTGTTAAAACATATACATTTAATCAGATATAATAATAATACTGTCTGACATACATGTATTTCTCTCATCTGTCCAGCAGGACTCACTGTTGGCGCATTTTTAACACAAGCCACTTTAAAAATACATTTTAACTGAATCTTCTGTACACATCAGTGTGACAGTCAAATGGCATAAAATTCTTTGCAAAACTCCAGCTAGCTATGCTGGCATGTGTTACAAATGTGCTCCCTACTCTCCCTGGCACAGAAGGCACTACCTTATATTATCATCTCTCTCCCCCCCCCCCCCTTTGAAGATTCAAGTTAGTTTTTCAAGTTATTTGAGATAAATGGTCCTATTTGAGTTTCTTACTACATGGATTTACCAGCTGTGTCTCCTCTGCCCAGACTATAAGGTAAGTATGCTGCCACCAGTCAGCTACTTTTTAGTTCTTACAAGCATATCTAATTATAATGAATAAAATTAATGCTAATACAAATGGTAGAGTTCAACTAATGCAGTAAGGCTTTCAGGAGCAGTCACAATGTCACTAAAATAAGCATATCCAATTATAATGAATAAAATTAATGCTAATACAAATGGTAGAGTTCAACTAATGCAGTAAGGCTTTCAGGAGCAGTCACAGTGTCACTAAAATAAGAAGGAATGGAGCTTCTTGTACATATTTAAAAAAAATATCTGCTGTCTTGACAGCCCATCTGCATTGGCATTGCTGACCCCACTATGGTGCTACACTGTCATGTCATATGCCTGCAACCCTAGGCTCCACCTTAATAACTTGGAATTTTGCTGGCTGGCACTGTGTACCCATGTTAAGGGATTGTGGTCTGTAACCACAGTGAATTTCCTTCCATAGAGATAGGGCTGCTCATACTATGGCTAGACATTCTTTTTTCTACAGCTTCATAACATTCCTACCTGGCTTGGAGACTATGGCTGAAATATACAGTTGGGTGCTCTTCTCCCTCTAAGGAAACTTGGCTAAGTACAGCCCCCACCCCATGGGTTGAAGTATCATCCTGCATAATAAATGATTTGCTGTAATCTGGACTGGCTAACACAGGTAGGCCTCCCAAAGCCTCTTTTAACATTTGGAATGCCTGCACACAGGCTGAGGTCCACACTAACTTATTCGGCTGTTTTTTCATCATCAGGTCTGTGAGGGGAACAGCTGTTGTACTATAACAGGGAACAGATTTCTATAGTACCCTACTGTCCCAAGAATGCCCTCACCTGCTTTTTAGCAACAGGGGCTGGCCACACATGTATAGCTTCCACTTTGGCAAGTTTTGGTCTGATCTTACCACTCCCAACCTCTCTATGTCCCAGGTAAAAGACTTCTCCCATTCCCACCTGACACTTACTGGGCTTACTTGTCATCCCGGTCCTTTGTGGTCAGCCTAGGACCTCCATATTGATAAGGCTTCATCATGTTAACATGGTACAGTTTGTGCCCCCATCTGCTTCCATGCAGGTTTACTATGTAATTAACATCACTTACCTTCCTTACCACTTCAAAGGGTCCCTCACAAGCTGCCTGCAGCTTATTGTGCCTGATAGGAATGAGCACCATAACCTGCTGTCCCACAGCATACTCTCATGGTCAAGCATTCCTGTCATACCAGACCTTATTCTGTTGTTGGGCTCCTGCCAGGTTCTCCTAGGCCAAGCCCATGAGCTCTTTAAGCCTTGTCCTGAGTTTTAGGACATATGCCATAACAGACTCCTTGTGGGATTCACACTCACCCACCCACTCTTCACAAATCAGATCTAAAGGCCCCCTCACCCTATGCTTATACAGCAACTCAAATTGTGAAAACTTGTGGATTCCTGGGGTAGCTCTCTGTATGCAAACAGCACACGGGGCAAATATTTGCTCCACATGCTCTTAAACTGGTCTGCAAATGCCAGTACCATGGTCTTTAGTGTACAGTTTAACCTCTCCACAAGACCATTAGCCTTGGGATAATAGGGGGTGGTCTTTAGTTGCTCCACCCCACAGCGCTTCCACAGACAAGCCAGCAGCTCTGACATGAAATTACCACCTCTGTCAGTCAGCATTATTCTCGAGAAACCTACCCTGCTGAAAATCTCTAATAAAGCATTTGCCACCTTCTCTGCCTGGATTGAGGACAGAGCCACCACCTCGGGGTATCTAGTGATATAATCTACTACCACCAGGATATACTTCTTCCCTGTGGAACATGAGGTATTCAGAGGCCCCACAATATCCATAGCTACCATCTGAAATGGGTCTTCAATCGCAAGCAAAACATCAAAGGAGCTCTGACCTTGTCTCCTGCCTTTTGGTACTGATCACAGGTCCTATAGTACCCTAGTACATCCCCTGCAATCCCAGGCCTATATAAAAATTCTGCTCATATGACCTGCAAAAGGAATATGATGGGCTATGGCTAGAAGTGCCAGATGGTAGACTGTGGGCACTACCAACTGCTGTATTACCTCACCCTCTAGCCATCCCTCAGTGGTTCACTCTATATACAATAACCCTTTGTTCCAGTATGCAGATTTCCCTTTTCCTTTAGAATCTGGTGCCTTAGCTACAGTACCTCCCACAAGTCTCGTAAGGTACAGCTGAGGCTGTCTGAACTCTACCTATGTGATTCTTCTCAGTTCCCTTTCCACAGAAAGCCTGGTATCTTCTGACAGTGGTGCCTCACTGTCAGCCTGGGTACTACCACTCACCTCTGTCCTTGTAGTCACCCTGTCCATGGGAACATCAGTACCTGCTAGCAGTTGTGGCTCACTTTCAGGCTCACTGCTTCAGGGTAGCTCCCTCCCTGAAATAGCCACATCATCAGCCACAGTTTCAGGTGTGAGGTCTGTCTGGGTCTCCCCCTGGTTACCAGATCCACATGCCTGTCTCCAAGCCAGACTGCATGTAACTGCATGCACACAAGGTACAACATTATCAATTTTTTTCCCTATCAAGACATCTGCAGGGATATCCTCAAACATACGATTGACTCATCATAATCCTATGTAATGATATGGATTTTATTTTGAATAAAAACATTTATGGTTAAAATAATAAAGTGGTGACTGAACTTCATGTCCTAAACTAAAGTCAAAACAGAATATATATTGTTAATGGCTTATAACATAGAAACATAATAATGTGGTGCTCCTAAAATTATGCAAAAGTATTGATACAGAAATGTAAACTTGTTGATATTGGTTCATTGTTCTGATTACCTGTAACTATGCTAATGAAAGTCTAATGGTAATGTTTTGTGGTACATAAAGTAATTACAGACTAGAAAAAATTGAACCAAAGGAAAAAAACTGTTTGCAGTGAAAGAAAATTTGAGAATCTATTCAGAGGGCAGAGTGAAACCTTAAGCTGTTAGTTTACAGTATGGTGTGCAACAATTGTAAAAAAAAAATACATCTCAACTGAACCAGACAAACACCTCCTGCAATTTTAAATTAGCCTGTATTAAAGCAATTGAAGCTCACCGTTTTATGGAAAATTGGAGAATGGTTCTAAAGTTGAAAGGGAACTCTGCTGCTCCTGAAATATACAGTTTGCAGAAACCGCATTTGCCTGAAATCTCTTTCTTTGTGTAAGTCAAGCTTTTTTATAAGTTAAAAATTAAATAAAACATGCACAGTGAATAGAAATTATTTACAAGTGGTGGAACTTTATAAATAACTGAATCGCAGAGAACAGTATTAAGGAACCTCTGTCAAAGTGTATGAGTGTATGAGAAGCACAAAGAAAAAATGCATCTTAGTGAATATTGAATTGTTAATACTAAGGAACTGCTGTATCTACAGAAAAGTATATACTTACTTCATTCCCACATGGGACCTGCTGTCACAGTAAAAAATGAGTCTTTCTGTAGTTGAAGGGCTATTTCTAAGGGGGGGCAGGAGTTAATGGGCATGTAGGGGTACTTTTGACGACTTATTGTGTGTGGTCCAAATGATTGGTCAGCTTTTAGGAGTAAGAGACCCCCTTCTGGCTTATAGGCAGGTTGACGTGACTTTTTCATATGAGAAGGTATTTAAACATAAATGGGTGAATGAAAAAACAAAACAAAACAAGAAATCAGGGAAAGTGGATACTGGAGGCCCAGGCAGGTCTGAAAAGGACGGTTATTTTGCTCTAGATGTTGAGTGGTGGTGTAATAATTTTATGTAGCCACCCAAGTGTGTGAACCTTGGCTCTAGAAGATTGTCACTGTTGAAGTGACAACCCCATGTGCAAAAATAGAAAAAGGGGTTGTGAATGGATGAATATCTATTTATCTGTCTGTCTACATCTACATCTATATATTATATATATATCTATATCTGTATCTATATCTATATTTCTGTATGTACATATATATAATATATATATATATATATATATATATATATGTATATATATATATATATATATATATATATATATATATAGATATAGATATGGTTCTACTTTGTTTGGTCAAAAACACATTTCATCTAAATTCACTTGAAGAAGCACACTTGACTGAAAGTTCACTTCAGTGAAAACACATTTGGTCGAAATTCATTTAGTCAAAAGTTATATATGGCCTTTTCCCCACTGTAGTGTGATCCTGGAGTTGAATATAAAGTAAGAGGGAGTGTGGGGGACACAGCTATTGAGGGGTGTGGGTGGCATAGCCCCCCACCTATTTTAAATGTTTTAAATCATAGATATATATATATATTGACATGTGCAATGAACAACTCTTTCCACAAGACAATATGAACTCAAACTATGTGGGGAGCTACGTCCCCCACATCCCCTAATGTGGGGAGCTATGCCCCCCACACCCTCCAATGTGGGGGGCTGTGCCTCCCCACACCTCCCCTTACTTTATATTTTAACTCCAGGATTGCACTACAGTGGGGAAAAGGCCATATATTACTTTCGGCAAAATGAGTTTCGACTAATTGAGTTTTCAGTGAAGTGAGCTTTCAGTCAAGTGTGCTTAGTGAAGTCAGTTTCGACCAAATGATTTTTTGGCCAAACAACATAGACCCATATATATATATATATATATATATATATATATATGGATTCACTATGAAATCTTGAAATACTGAAATCCCGAATTTTAGTATTTTGAAATTACATAGCCGAAACATTCAAATCCCGAAAACCCATAATCGCGAAACTCAAAATCCCAAACCTATACTGCACACAGAGCACACACATAAACATACACACAACTCCCCCGCACAAGCACACAGACAAACCTGGATCACATATAAGCAGGGGGGCAAGCCCCCTTGCACCCCCCATGTGGGGGGCTTTGCCCTCCACACACCCCTATTTATATATACTAACTCCGAGATCGCACAAACAGACACACAAAGATAACTCACACCCACACATTTCACAGTCTCTCGCACACACACATCACGGTCAGAACACACACACTGACATACACTAAAGCCCCTAACCAACACACTTACACATACATACATACATACCCAAACTAACACCTAACCATTCACACACTGCAATACCAGAAGCGCTAATTAAAAATCTCCATAATTTGGTGTTGCGGGATTTCAAGGCTTCGGTGTTATAATTTCGAAATACTGAAATTCTGGATTTCAGTATTTCGAAATTATGAACGGAACCCATATATATATATATATATATATATATATATATATATACACACACACACACACACACACACAGGGTCTACTTCTACAGTTTGAACTTTCAAAATGTCGACTTTCTTGTGAGAGAGAGAAATGTAGAAAGAGGCAGCACATGATGCAGGAGGTCTTGCATTTGAGTCATAGATAGGGGCTCACATTATCCTTTTATTTCTATGTTTTGCAGTAGTGCACAAGCAGACGGCTTTCTTCCTGTTTTTATAATACAAGCACAGAAGTAATAAAGAGTTATTTAGTGAGCTTGTTATTCTCCATTAGAATGAGTGGTGCACTTTTCTGCCCCAGCTTGGAGTCAGAGACAGAATAAATTGGTTGGAGTATTATGCTTTCGCTGAAATCAGAAAAGGCTATATAATTAATTATTGCCATTATTCATTAAGCGTGATCCACCATTTCTCCCTAAATCACCAGTACTGAGAGGGAGTAGGAGGGACAGAACTGCATTTGGAGCAGGTTCAGGCCACTTTTTAAAATAGGGACAGCTGAGAAATAGGAATATAGGTCTGAAGGCGTGAGCCAGGGTGGGGTGGGGGGTACATTGCCAGGATTATCTCCGGTTTATGATGACTGAGGGAAGTGAATAACACACTGTTGGTACAGACAGGGAGAATTTTGTTGTACAAAAAGAGCTTGCAGGTATTTTGGTATGCTTTGTACCTGTATTCATGGATAGTGTGGAGTGCATTACTTAATATGTATTTTTCTTTACATATGGAGAAAACAGAGATGCGAACGAATCATTGGTCCCAGATTGTGGCACAGGTGGAGGCCTAGTTTATAGATGTAGTGTCATGGTCTAAGCTGATTTCAGGACCTTCAACAGAACCAGAAGTGAGAGGCCATTGGAAGCACAAGCTTGCAGGGGAGGAACCCAGTGACATTATGCCAGTTCAGTCAGGGAGGAAATCCAGGAGGAAGGAGTTAGGGGCCAGTGAAGTAGTGATGGCCGGATCCCAGCCAGTGGTAGGTAACTCAGAATGTCTATCTGATTCTTTTATTTTCTACTGAATAATAAGTGAGTGAGGATATGTCAGTGCTTCATCTCATTTTTTTAAATTACTCATCTTTAAGACAATTGATATGGGAGCATGATTTGAAATCACTATTGGATGTGTTACTCTGCCCTGTAACAAATCAATATATTCTTTAGTAATGTTACAACTAACACAAATCATTTATCAAACCTACTTGAGTAAAGGGTATACTCCCTGTATTCACCCTGTACCTCCATTGCATCCTTTAATCCAAATACCTCATGTACTTCCTTAAAAGTTAACCCTTTAATAAAATATTTCATTGCCTCAGCTCCCCTTCCCCTGACATCTCATTCTTATCTTTTTTTTTTTAAGTCCCAGCCAGCCCCAATCTCCCATTACTTACTTTATCTCTTGCAATGAGGCTGTCAGTGGGATGTAAAGTGAAGCAAAACCAACATTCAGGCCAGACCAGATTCCCTTAAGCAAAACATATTGCCCACATTTGTTCATGTTATCCTCCACTACATTAATTTTCAGTGCTTTCCTAGATAGAACTACTATCCCACTTCTTTGTTCCTCTTCTCTTGTTGCATAGTATCCCCCTCTACACAGTTTCTTTTTTAAATTCCTTACTTTCTGCAGCATTTATGTGAGTTTCCTGCAAAAATGGGACATCTAACTGCCCTTTCTTTATATGCATTAATATGCTAGCTCTTTTAGTCTTATTGACTAGTCCAATTAAATTCCAAGTTATCAGTTTTAGACCTACATTCATGTCTAAGTCCCCTCATTTCCTGCTTATAGTCTTGTCTCGTTTCTCCAACTATTATTGTGGCCAGCCTTGCTTTTATTAAGTCTGGTTCTCATTCCATCCCATTTTTGGCAGTAATTTAGCTTTCTCTGGGTATTTTAACTCCTCCCCCCCAAATCCCATAATAACCAGGAAGTAAAACTATATACAGGGTTTAATTTACGCAGAACTGCATTACCTAGTTAATAGTCATCTAATACACCTATAAGCTGTCTCATAGGCACTCTGATCCTTCAGGAACCTCATCAGTAGCTCATCCCAAAATAGTCATTAAGCTCATGTGTGGAAGGTTGTATCAGTCTTGATCCTCCTTAGAAAGCTCAGGCCATGCTTGACTGTTATCCACTTCCTTACGTTCTTTCCCATAAAACCTATAAGCGATCAGTCATTCTGCTTGCAAGTAACTAAATACAGAGGAAAATCTAGCCAAAGTCAGCAAAGACAAGAATTTCCTTATCACAGAACTATCCAGTGTCTTCTTTCATAGGTTCATAGATATAGATTAGTACTAGGCTAACTGCTCTTGTGGGCCATTTTTCACCTGCTTTTAACCTCCATGTTCCTAACCTTTTCCTGTCATGATTCTCCTTTTTGCATTGTTAAAAATGTCTTTCTGAATGATGTTTTTACTCTTTATCCCCAATTCTCTCCCAACACATAAGCCTTGATGATCCTTTAAATGAAACAGTGAGCATGCAACAATATTCATAAATGCATTCTTTGTCTCTGTAAATGTACAAGATTCACACTCACTTTCACCTCATGCATACCAGTTGCTACAATCTAGTGAGTTATGCAAAGACAATAAGCCTACCTCCCCCGTTCCTAACGACTGGTTCCCTACCTTTGACACATCTACCTTTTTCTAATGTCATTTTATCCACTTTCAAAGGGAGCAGCTACCTTGGCCAATCAAAGAGTAATTGTGTGTCATTGTTCATAACTTAATCAATTCTGATATATGTCATCCTCTCACCTGCACACCCTCCTTCCCTCCCAAATTAACTTTAAGAGCCCCGTGATCAAGAGTCTTTCAAGCTTCAAAATTTCTAGCCACACATGGAGAACAAAAGTAATAAAAACAAAAGCAGTTATATATAGCCCCAACACTTGATTATCCAAGTGCCCGTGTTTAACATATAAGCATTTACCTACAAGTAAGCAAAATTCCTTTCATACAAAGTATTTAATTCATTTTTCAGTTCACCAGATTATTGAACTGTCCTTGTCTGTATTTAAGTTTGTCTCTCCCATTATCTCTATGGTGGGATCTCAAAAAGCCTTTTCACTATTCTGCAAGAGGCTCGGTTTCAATTTGGCAGTCATTTAACTGTCATCCCTTTCCTTCTCTATAACTTCTGCTATATCCTGGTCACATAAAGCCTTAATTTTCTTTGCAAACTCCTGCATTACTTTCTGTCTGTCTCCAATGTGCCTATGAAATATGGGAAATTCTTTAATGTGAAATTTCTCATTCACATTGAAATGCCTCCTCTGTCCCACATTGTCATTGTGTTTCAAATCAGTCTGTTTCTTGACAAATTTACCATTCTGTACATTCCTTTTAGTAAGCTCCTCCATTGCCTTCTCATGATCAGTATAGGTTTTGGTTCCTGAAGCACAGAATATCTTTAAAATAATACAGAAGTTTAAATTGCAGTCTCTGTTCCCTACATAACTTAAAACATGGGATGAAATTACCTCTGTTAGCCCAGGTGTAGGGTAAATAATTATTGCCTACAAAAATTCTGGACCTCCCCCCAATTTTTAATATAATACTCTTTCTCCATAGGTCGAACATATTTTAGTGATCTCTTTCTCGGCATGGCTTGCCTATGTGCACTTTCCTTTTTAATGTCCTGTAGCAGTATTTCTGTCCATTCATGTATGCAGTCTGTCATGAACATTTTGCAGTTTGATCCTTCCACATTTTCAGGGATTGCAGAAGATGTGAGATTATTCCTTCTAGCCCTGGCCTCCAAATCTACAAGTCCATGAGCTGTTTCATTGCAAAGTATAGTGTGTTGGGCTACCTTCTCCTTGATTGTCCTTTCCTCAAATTGCAGCTCTGAAACTGCAGTCTAATGTGCTGCCAAAGCCTCTTCCATTTCAGCCTTCCTTGTGTTGGTAGCAGCAATATAGTCAGACAGGGCGCTGCTTAATTTATAGATCTCACCATGGATGTGGTGAAGTTTTGCTCTGCTGTGTGACTAGACTTCCCCAATAAATGGGCCATTGTCAGCTCCTTTTCCCACTTCTCCCAGTGCCCACTATCAGTAACAGGCACTGCCTTTGAATTTTCCGTAGAGAGTGATGCCTTTTTTAATGGATTTTCTGGAAATTTTTTGATTTGACATACAACTATTTTTTTTTACCCGGGCGGGGCTTATATTTTTGGGCTTCAGGATTGTTTCAACTGTAATTTAGGATCAGAGCTCCCAGACCAGCTGCTACTCATGCTGTCATGTTGGAAGTCCCCTGTGCATGCTGCTTTTATAAGGTTTAGCACCACACTACATTGGATTTGTCAAATTTGAGCTCCAAAACAGAAGGCCATCCATTATTTGAAAGATTCTTTGTTGACTAGGGAAAGGGTGAGATGAGGCAGGGGCAGGCATGCAGTGTTTTAAGTATTTATGTTGTAAGTTGGGTATACCCTTGCCCATGACAACTTTGAGGCCCCCAGTAAAGTTTTATTTTTCTTAAGTTTAGAGGAGAATGCAAGATAGATTTTGTTTTGCATGCCATAAGAGAAGTTGGTTAAGTTGAGAGATATGATTGGGTGTTCAGGACTAACGGCAAGGTTAGAATTAAAGAAGTTATGAAGCTACTCTGCCTGCTGAATTTTGCCTGTAGGTTAAGAGGTTTCAGAAAGGAATTTCTGCAGCTCAGCATTTCATTTCTTAAAAGGGGTGAGGGAGGTTCAAATATGAAAGAGTCAGATTATCCAGAGCTGTCAATGTGGACTCAAGAGTTATGGTCTGTAGTTTTGGCAAGATTTAATGGTGTTTCCTTTTGGTAACATGACTGACTTTGTGTTGATGATTTATAGCTATTTACAGATGCAGCAGTAGGCCTGGGTGTAATGGCATGTTTTGATGGTGGTTTATTTGTGAAGGAGTGGCTTGCAGACTGGCCATTGGAATGAAGGAAGGACATTACAGTCTTGAAACTGATCCCCGTTTAAGCTGCTTCAGTGGCCTGGCAGAAGAAGCTGCAGAAGGGAAAGGTGAGTTTCTATTTGAACAATCAGTCTGTGCTTCAGCTTCTGACTAAGAATTCAGTTAAGTCTGATTTGGTTTTGATGATTTTGAGCAAGTTGATTTTGCAGAGTTTAAGAATTCATTTTATTTTTTCTGCTAGGCATGTTCTAAGGTGGGTGAATGTGATAGCTAACAGTCTCTCTCATTTTTAGTTTTGCAAGTGTTGAACTTTGCTTCCAGATGCAGATGAGCAGCCAGTGGGGATAACTGAGGAAATGTGGAAAATTAACAGACTATAGCAGCCTAGTTAGTTGAGCAGTCCTGGCCAATGGCTACATGCCGATCTTATGGCTCGACAGCTGCAGCATTTCCCTCTTTTGTAGTGTTTATCAAGTCATGACAGACAATAGTTGATTGCTTGACAGGTACTTGGTTTATAAATGGGATTTGGGTGAAGTTTGGATGCTGTGAGTTCACTTGGCTGTGTTTGGTGCAACATATGGGTTGATAGGTATAAAAGATATCACAAAACCATGGTAGATTTTCAGGCTATTGAAGGGTTTGAAGAGAGTGAATCGTGTCAAGGAGGATGAGAGATTTCTGCTAAACAAGCAGTTACTGCAGGAGCTCAGGCTTCAACTTTTCAGGCTTATGCTATGTGGGCAATTTTATCAATATTCAAGTATGTATGTGTTTTTAGGATTAACAAGCTGTTAGGCAATTTGTATTGGAATTTGAAAAGATGTATGCAGTATTGATTTCACTGTAATCTTTTGGCTAGGTTAGTTAAAAGTTGACCAAAAAGGTTAGGGGGCAGCAGGTTGCATTAAGGTAGGATTTGGAGCAACTTTTGTGCTTAGTTTTGTGGCTACTTTAGTGGGAGTGTTTAGCTACTTATGATCTTAGTTTTTTTTTTCAGTTTCCAGAAAGTAGGCCAATATTAGCAGCTCATTTTTTTTTTTAGTTTTAAGGAAGGCTTTGTCAAGTCAGGGTATTTATGAAGGTACATTTTCAGCTATTTTTTTCTGAATAGACAGAGCTTCAGATTTAGCAGAGGTAAATTGATCTGCTGAATTGATAAAAGAAGAGGGAGGTGATCATCAAGGGTGTTTTGCTACTTATATTAGGTAGTTGCAGTCAGGGTTATTCATTTTGTGGTGGTGATTCATGTTGTTTTTTTTTAGATCATAGTAAGATCCTCATTTTGGGACATTCTTTTGTGTTCTGGACAACAAAGCAAGCTTTTGTCAGACGCGGTGGAATGATGCTTTGTCTTGACCTTAGTATGTGGGACATACTTTGACATAGTTTCAGAAGAATGTGTTGTCATCAGTTGTTATATGGAGTGAGTGAGCTGCAGGCATCGTTGGGCATTTCTTATAGCCCTGCAATTCAGTTAGATGGGAATGACCTGGGTTCAGGACATAACAGGAAGTTGTTGGCTTAGACTGTAAGGAACTTGGTGGTTTTGAAGTATAAGTATCCTAAGTCATTAGTGGTGTGGTCAGACATTATCTCTAGATTGGTGTGGAGACAGGCTTGTAGCTTTAAGGGCATTGAGTCGGCTAGATACTTGTGAAATGCAGAGTGGCAAAAGCAGTAGCTAGGTTGCAATTGCAGGTTTTAGATCATATGGATTTTGACGACAGGGACTTGAGTTGCAACAGGTCTCATATCTACCTGCATGATTTGAGTTTAGCTTTATTTAATGTACATTTTCCTTTATTTTTGAGAGAGGTGGCTCATGGTTTATAGTTGGGAAAGGGAACAGCCTGCCTTTAGGCACACTGGTGGAAGGAATAAGGGTTTTTGTGTTGCATCCAGAAACTCCTCATCTGTTCCCCCTTTCCTTTTTCATTTGTTTTACTAAATAAGTTGGAGTGAGTGGTGGTATACTGCTCCAAGAACTAGGGTCTGGTTAATTTACAGTGAACGGTATGTTTTAATACTGCTTGTGATATGGTTGTAGAGCAATCCATATGCTGCCAAATAATTGTTCACATTTATTTGTTATCATTGTCTATTGGTTTGCATGGTTATTTGTTGTACTGTTTGCAAGACACTTACTACTGAGCTCTGTATGCATTCTTGGTCCCGTCTGCTCCTTCCTTCCTTCCTTCCTTCCTTCCTTCCTTCCTTCCTTCCTTCCTTCCTTCTTTCCTTCCTTCCAGTCCACACTTACAGTGGCCAATACACTGGTGTGACCCTTTGCTACATGTTATCCCTCTTTAATAATGTGCTATTTTCAATAAATACATACCTGGTAATAACATATTAAGCTAAAAATAAATCCTATAGCTTGAACACCTGCACAATTACCTTAAGTTATCAAGGTAATTGTGCAGGTGTTTAAGCATTTGATGAAATTCAGGAGAGCCAATTCAGGAAACAGTGAAGGTTTCACCAGTGGAGTATCACATCTAGTGAATCAAATACCATTACAGGAAAAATGTACCTAACAAGTAAAAAAATGTATATGCATGTACTGCAGGCATAGAAATGTGCAAGGATAATCAAAATCATGCCAATGCATGCTGATCCCAAAGGAATGTAATCCTGTAAAACATAAAGAGTGAAAAGCAGAGGCAGCCACAGTATGACAGTGACAAGCAGCTATGATATCCCTTCTTGGGGCAGAGGTGACTTAAATCCCAATAACCTAGATGCATTCTTCCCTGGAGAGGGAAGACCAACCTGGAAAAGGGGGCTCACACCAGAGTATTGTCCACACTAAGTGTTGACCTCAAATAAAGGTGAAGCAGAGAGAATCAGTAATGCAGCCATAACTCAATTGCATGTGACAAAAATGTATATGGTGGTCTAATATTACAAGAATTTTCACTCAAACTGTTGTCCATTATGGCCCATTAAAGGTGAACACATCTACTGATATTGATATGTCTTTTTGTTTTGCTTGTGTTCTTTTGTCAAGTTCTTGCTTTTGACAATATTTGACATTTTCTTCATAACTTTCATTTTTAGTTCTGGTAATATGTATGTTCTGAAGTTGGTCACGCAATCTTTTTTTTTCCTCAGTGTTATGGGTCTGCTATTACAAATGGTTAACAAAGTACCGTTGGTTGAAAGAAAGTGAGCTACATTTGGAGTTTCCATGCAAGAACATAGGTTCATAGGTTCATACTAGGCTATCTGCCCAAGGGCATTTATAAGCCTAGCCCATAGTTATGTGGCTTTCGCCACCCCTTTAGTTTGAATAAAACTATGCCTATTATTTTGCTGTGCCTCTGTCAAGCAGTGACACTGAAGTAATCACTGGGGTATATCTGCGATCTCCCATCCATTGGTCAAGATTCCTCTTGAACAAGGCCAGCAGGATGCTCTGCCTCACATGTACCGGGATTTTGTTCCACAGCATAGGGAGTCTCTGGGTGATGAATCTGTCCCTCCAGCACGTTCTATTAATAACCGTGTCAAGGTTTAAGTCTCCCGCCCTTGTGGTTCTGAGGGATCTAGATTTTTTGAGGTGAAGCATATTCATCAAATCTGGGTTTGACATGGCCTTATATGTCAGGCACAGGTCACCTCTGAGCAAGTGGTATGAGACTAAATAGAGCTGGAGTTCTTTCAGTCGGGCAGCATAAGACATATTTTTGAGACCCTTTATCCTTTTGGTGAGGAACTTTTGGGGCCTTTCTAGCTGCTGCAGGTGTCAGGTCAGATACATTCTGAATGGGGCATTGTACTCAATCATAGGTCTAATGAGTGATGAGTACAGGGGGACGATGACCTCCCTTGATCTAGATGTGAATCCCTTCATGATCAGGTGGGCAATGTAGAAGGTTTTCCTAACTACTTCAGCAACATGAGTGTCAAACGAAAGGCTACTGTCAACCTGGGTCCCCAGATCCCTGATCACTTCTTCTGTGCTCAGTGGATTGCCACCTATATGGTAGCTAGGGGTAACCTTGTTTTTCCCGAAGGGTATGACTATGCATTTCTTGGCGTTTAACTTTAGGCCATGGCTCTGGCACCAGTTATCCGTTTCTGTGAGGCCCTTCTGGAGGATATCTGTGTCAGATGTGTTTTCGACTATGGCACCCAGTTTGCAGTCATCTGCAAACGTTGTCAGCCATAACCCTCCTGTGTTTGCTTGTACTTCAGAAAAGTAGATGCCGAACAAGAGTGGACCCAGGACTGAGCCCTGTGGGATACCACTTGTGACAGGCTTTGAGTCTGACATGGCTCCAGCAACTCTGACCCTGTGGGTTCTGTCTCTTAGCCAGTTTGCAACCCATCTTGTGATGTATGGGTTTACATTCAAGCTGATGAGTTTTTCGATGTATACCTGAGTGGGGTATTGTGTCGAAGGCCTTTGCCAGGTCGAGGTAGGCTGTATGGACTGCCTTTCCCTCATCAATGGCCTTGGTGACTGTCTCGAAAAAGTCAACCAAGTTTAAAAGGCATGATCTGCCTTTGACAAAGCCAAACTGGGTTGGATCCAAAGTCTGCAAGTTCCCTATGTCTTTATTTATGAGTTCCATTATGATCCTCTCCATGGCTTTGCAGATAAGGCTTGTCAAGCTAATGGGGCGGTAATTTCCAGGGTCGGTGGAGGCACCGCCCTTGTGAAGTGGGACCACAGTTGCCGTGCACCACTCCTTGGGTACATATCCTGAGGTGAGGCTAAGATTAAACAGCTGTCCTAACTGTGGGTTTAATTCCTCATTGGGTTCGTGGAGCACACAGCCGGGGACACCATCCGGTCCCATGGATGCTGTGTTTTTTGCCTTGGAGAGAGCAGTTCTCACCTGGGCGTTGGAGATGTTTGGGGGGGGCTACAATCCTCTGGTATAGATATCTCTCCTTTTGGGGGGGAGAAGTTTGCACTGAACATGTCAGCCAGTATGTTGGCAATGTGTGTAGGTTCAGTAATCTTCACATCATTTTGAACTAATTCTGAGCATATCTGGGAGTTTCCTCCTAGGTTTCTAACATAGCTAAAGAAGGCCTTATGATTGTCTTTTGAGTCCTTGGTGATTTTTCTCTCAAAATTTGCCTTGGATGATTTTATGAGAGCTCTTAGTTTTTTACTTATAATAATCAAAGGTGTCTTACCTTTCAAGGATTTTGCTCTCTCTTGTAGTAGCTTCCTTCTTTTGTTGTAGAGCTTGTTTATGGCTGGGGTCCACCAGACTGGACGCTTGCCTTTGGTACAAAGAGTCTTAGTTTTGTTTGGGATTGCCTGATCCATGCAGTCCTGTAAGTGCTGGTAGAAGGCATTTGTAAGTGATTCAGCGGTTTGAGTAATGTTTACCACATATATCTATCTATCTGATTATATGTTATAGGTTTGAGAAAGGTACTGGAAGCAAGACATGTCTAGAAACACAGATTTATTCAGTAATTGACAAACAAAATGATTTCACACTTGCCTTTGTAGTTTCAGAATAAAGCAAACAGTAGCTTCATAACAGTGTTCTGTTGATATAGCCCTTTCAAGCTACAGGCCATTGTATAACCAAAAGGAACATCCAGGGCTGCAAGACTCTATTAGGCACAACTTTAATCTTTTAAAAACAGGCACTTTCTCAAGGTATAATCCACAGGATACACTGCACTAGGTTCAATGTCTTGTGAACTGATAGGTTAAAGTCAGCATTTAGTGAAATGGCTAAAATCCATTCAGAAGTACTAGGTGAAACCATATATATTGGTGCAATTCACTCTGTCAAATAGTCAGTTCATCAGCAGTGTGAACTGCTTCAGAAATGTGTACAAAATACTTTTTCTGAGAGTTGGAGATGGTCTAAGATGTAATATTGAGCATATGTTGTTATGCTAAGTGTGGGCTGTGTTTCAAAGCTGAAACTTTGGGATATACTGAAAGTTTCAACATTAGGGTTCGGACTGTGTGTATTTGTGTGTGTGTTTGCATATATGTATGTGTGTGCATGTTTGTGTGAGGGTTTGTAGGTTAGGGTTAGAGTAAAGGTTAAGAAAAGGGACACATTTAGTGTTTTGTGTGTGTGTGTGTGTGTGTGTGTGTGTGTGTGTGTGTGTGTGTGTGTGTGTGTGTGTGTGTGTGCTAGTGTATGTGAAGAGTGCCTGAGTTTCTTGTTCATTAATAGTGTTATGGAAAAGATTTTTGTTAAGATAAGTTTAGGTCAGGCATGAAGCTGGAGTTAGGGACAGGGTTTGGGCTAGGGTTACACAAATTAGTAGTTCAGACACACGTCACATACAGCAGCATGCACAACACTAAATTTATCCCTTTCCCTAGCCATCACTCTAACCTTAACCCATAAACACACACACACACACGCACACACACACACACACACACACACACACACACACACACACACACACACACACACACACACACACACACACACACACACACACACATACTCTCGTTCCTATTCCTAATACTGAAACTTGGCATTAAATACTAATGTCCATATTTACCTTACTTACATGCATGTAATCCTTCTAGATTCAACCTATCTAGCACTCAAAAAAGTGCTTTTGACAGATTTCCCAAATATTTCAGTGTGTCAATGAAATGCTGATTCAAAAGTGTAAAGTGAACCTGTTCTGCCTTAGATGTTTGGATTCCTATCATGTAATATCATTTATTTACATGCTCTTTAATTACATTGTGGTAATGAATGTAAAAATGTCTCTTTCTCGACTAATGAATTCCATTTGATTTGTTGAAATATAGCCTTATCTTAATTTATTTGGTCTTATAAAGCAGTAAACAATGTGGCTTCTGATATGAAGGGTTAAAACCTTATAGAGATAAATGAACTGGTGAGGATTTGCGTGCTATTTTACAGCTTTTATAATTAATGTGAAAAATGTATAGTGTATTATCTCAGTTAATTGTTTGATTGCTTTGTGCATGCATAGTGAACACAAGTTTATGTATTTATTTATTACTTTTCTTGACCAGGGTATGCTAACTGGGCTATGGTAACCCTTTTTCAGTGGAGGCCTGGGGAGAAAAGCTCCAGTTACAAAATAGATTCTCACAACAGAGAAATTGTAAAGCTTAATATTACAATATGGACATAAAATAACCAAAAGCAGCTATTAGAAACTGTGGTGAGTAAAATAGAGTCATTACATATTAATACGTGATAGATGGCAAACACATTGAGGTTTAAAATAACAAATTACAATTTTACATTCATGGGTTGGAAAATAAGACAGAAGAGGTGAGGGAGATATGAGCAAAGAAGAGGTGATAAGAGTAGAAAGCAGAGAGTAGGTAAGGGAATGTGAGCAGCATGTATATTTGTTAGGTGATATACAGAAAAGTAAAGGTGTAGTGAGGCTGAGGTAGATGCAGAAGGTAATGAACATGAAATGGAATTTTGCTGAAGGAAAAAATTTGTCAGGGGTAAGTGAAGGCAGGAAAGGTGCTAAGTTTCTGCAACACATAAAATACACATACAAGAGCAGAACCGTATACATTTAAAATAAATCTAAATGTCTAACACAAACAGCAATGTTTTGCCATTCCAAATCGCCCTTGACCAAAATAAATATGTGAATTATTTTCCATTGACAGTTTAACGAGCACATGTTTTGTCTCACCTTACAGAAATAACTGCATCAAAAGATTAAGTACTGACATCCCAAGGGGAATAAAACAGGTGAATAACTGCCACTCTTTGAGTGGTGATGCTTTCTTTATTCCTTACCCAAACCCTAAGAGAAGAATGATGGAAAGTCATAAAAATGAAGTGTGGGAACTAGTGGCTCACATAGAATATATATGTGTTCAGCCTTACTTTGTAATTACCCCCTGATAATGAAATGTTACCTTAATACAATAAAGTCAAAACACTGACAAGAACTTGCTGGCAGCTGAAAGCAGAAGCAATCCATTCTGTTGCCCCGATAATGGAAAAGTTATTAAAATACAGTCATGTCATCTTCTTCTGGGACATCGTCACGACTCTACAAACCCTGAATGCCGGTCTGAATTTCTTGCGACTCCATTTCCTGTAGAACCATTGGCCCTAATCTGTCATGTCAAGCAACAGAGCTGTCTTTAAATGAGCACTTCTTGTCCATGTACCCTGCCCATAGTGCATTGGCAGCACAGCTGTCAGTGATTTTATCCCATGAATTTTTCACCCAAGTCACGACCTCTTGCAGGCTAGGCTTCACAAAGTTTCCACGCTGATCTCTCTCCATTCTATTTTCAATGTAGTCATTGAGTTCCATAGGCAAATGGTCCTGGAATGGCTTGTTTAATGCAGTACGAAGAGTTTGGAGATAGGCAATCATTCCTGCAGGAATCATTATTTGATTTATTCTTCTCTCTACAAGGAAGTTCTTCATGTCTTTAGTGTGGTGAGTGCTAGATGAATCCCAGACTAGCAGACCTCTTTGGCCACCTTGCAAAACAAGTGGCAGCATTACATCAACCCACTTCCTTTTAACTGTTTGTGTGCACCAAGCTAGGTAAACTTCCAATTGTATGCTCCATGAAAGTAGACCCAGAGGTCATTCCACAGGTCAGACAAGTGAGGAGAGCTCCAATAGCTATGCAGGACAAAATCAAGGTCCAGTTAGATAAGATGGTGCAGCAAGGTGTGATTTGTCCAGTCACAAAACAACTGAGTGGGTGTCTTCCATGGTAGTTGCTCATAAGAAAAGCTCAGATGAAGTCAAAATATGCACTGACACAAAAGACTTGAATAAGGCATTAAAGAGACCTCATCACCCTAAGCATACAGTCGAGGAGGTTGCTGTCCTCATGCCAAGTGCCACTGTCTTTTCTATCTTTGATGCAAAGAGTTCATTTTGGCAAGTAATGCTTGATCACAAATCTTCATTACTGACTACATTCAGAACACCATTTGGTAGATACAGATTTCTTAGATTGCCTTTTGGAATAAAGTTTTCCAGTAAAGACTTTCAGCATGCAATAGAGAAAATTTTTTTTGCCTTATCCGTGTGCTATAATAATGAATGATTTACTGGTTGGAGGCAATGGAGAAGCAGAGAATGACAGAAACCTCAAGAATGTTCTGGCAGAGAACGTGAAGTGAACTTGAAGCTCAATCCTCTGAAATGTATATTCAGGCTACCATTAGTCACTTATGCAGGTCATTTATTTACCAGTTCATGCTTACGACCAGACCCTTCCAAGCAAGCAGCCATTCTTGAGATGTCAGCTCCAGACAATATCCAAGCCCTACAGCATTTTGTTGGTATGGTTAACTATTTGGGCAAATTTATCCCTGACTTTAGTGAGTTATCAGTGCCTTTAAGAGAGCTGACACACAAAAATGTTGCCTGGTCATAGTTGGAACAGCACCAAAGAGCATTTGATAACCTCAAACAGCAAACTGCCAACCTGTCTACATTAAGATACTATGACCAGTAGTTCTTTCCTGTGATGCTTCAAAGTTCAGTCTTGGTGCAGTTATTTTTCAAGAAGGCAGACCAACTGCCTATGCATATAGAACTTTTATGAAACTGAAATGTAGTATCCTCAAATTGAGAAGGAACTTTTGACAATTGTGTTTGCATGCTCAAAGTTCCATGATTATATTTATGGCCGAGCTATCCAAGTCGAAACTGATCATCAACCTCTAGTCATTATTTTAAAGAAGCCTATGCATACAACTCCAACAAGACTACAAAGAATGATGCTTACATTACAAAAATACAAATTCAAAATGGTCTATACAAAAGGCAAACTTTTTTATCTGGCTGATACCTTATCCAGATCTCCCAGAAATGCAACAGAACAGATTGATACAGACAATTTTGGCTTTGATGTCATGGAAGTGCATAATTTTTCTACCACGAGACTTGATGAGCTGACAGATCATACAAAGACTGATCCGGTTTTGCAGAAGCTCAACCACTTCATCAATGTTGGATGGCCAGCAAAGCAATCTTGTGTACTGCAAGAAGTAGCTTATTTTCCATGCAGAGATGTGATACTGATAGAAGATGTTAGCATTTCCAAAGGTCCCAAATTATTGTTCCTATATCCTTACAACATGAATGCATTCAGATTTTGCATCGTGGCCACCCAGGTTCCAAAGCTACCAAAAGAAGGGTGAGAGGACTAGTTTTTTGGCCTTCTCCGTCAAAAGATATTGATAAAGTTCTTTCATCTTGTTCAGCATACAATAGTACTAAACCACATTTACAGAAAGAACCACTTCAGCTAAGCCAGATTCATGAATTATCTTGGTCAACAGTACCCACTGACATATTTGAGTTGAACAATCATTATTACTTAGTGTTGGTAGACTCTTATTTGAACTGGTTTGAGATTGATTTTCTACCTAACCTAATGTCTGGTGCTGTAGTTACTAAGTTGAAATGTCATTTCTCAGTCCGTGGCAGTCCACACATAGTTATTTCTGACAACGGTACCCAGTTTACCAGTTAATTATTTCAGAAATTTGCAAATGAGTGAGCCTTTATCCATGTCACTAGCAGTCCGAAATACCCACAGTCAAACAGCCTGGCTGAACGTGCAGTATAGATTGCAAAGAAATTGCTAGAGAAGTCAAAGCATGACAATACTGATATCTTCCTGAATTTACTTAATCTCAGAAGTATACCCACTGACAACCTACATGGCTCACCTGCTCAGACACTTCTATCTAGGCAAACCAGAACAACCTTGCCTATCAGTTCTAGTTTGTTGGTGCCTAATGCTTAAAACACCAGAGCAATCAATGCCCAACTCTTTAAGAAGCATTCCTTTCTGAAGTCCAGCTATGATAAAACAAGCAGATTTCTTCATCCATTGAAAGAAGGAGAGACAGTGAGAATGCAAATGGTGAAAGGCTTTGATCGAATTGGTCAAATGAGAGGTAAATGTGCCGAGTCAAGGTCCTACTTAGTGAAATCTAAGGGTATGGAATACCTGAGAAACTGCAGGCATCTTCTTCCAGTGTCTGAATCGATGTATCAACATCGTACCTGTGATACAAACTTTAGATCTCTGAGCAACCCAGACAATGTGCCTGCTGAAGGATATGTCTCGCCACCTATTCCCAATCCTGATGATGACCCAGATATCCCTAAAGTTTAACATTCCTTGGAGACAGTCCCTGTTGCTAGATCTAATTCTGATTTTTATGTTACATGATCAGGTCATATTTCAAGACCTAGTATAAAATACACAACAAGCTGGATATGATTGTTTTATATGTGTTTAATTTCGTATGATTGCATGTCAAAGAATTAGTTCTGTATAATTGCATGTCAAACGATCATTTCTGCGTAATTGCATGTCAATGGATAATGTCATTTAGTGTATGATTTATTTTTCAAAGAGGGTGGATGTAGAACAGAGCATGTGTTGTAACTTTAAGAAACATTTCCAAGTGTAGGTACGTGCATATAAATAGTGAGCACGTGCAGGCAGCAGTGCCATTTTGAGGGAACAGCCAGAGTATTAACATGTATAAGTGTAGTAGTTAGTCTGTTTATAAGTTTATTTAAGTCTAACCAGAAAAGTAAAAGAGAAAAGTGCTTAAAATATGACCAATAAACATCCAAGACAAAGCACCCAGGAACCAGCAAAACAAAGCCACCAACACAGCATAGATGGGAGCAAAAAAAGCTATTTTATTTTTAACGTTTGCAAAACACCACATTTTCATCCTAGTACATCCAGGACTTCATCAGAAATGAAAAATACATTGTATTCCCTCCTTATATACCTCTTTCCTAATTGCCTCATGATCATAATGAGTCCCAATTAAATAAAGTATGCCATAAGATTTTAATAATATATAATTGAAATTAAAATTAAACCCTCGTACTAAAATTGTTGTAACACTTTTTCACTAAATGCAATGCTAACATCCATTCTAGTTAACACGTTCCTCAATGCTAGTACAAAATATAAGGTCATATAATAAATATAATAAATCTTTCAGAACAATTACATATACATCCACAGTAAACAAGTACCTATGCATGAAAGTAAAACAAACATATCACCCCCCATATTGAATAAAAACCTAGTAATAAATATATATGCATAATGAAATAAGGATACACTAGAAAATGACCTGAACAGAATAAAACATTTCATGTAACCTAGTTTTATGTTTGTTTTTTTCATTTTTAATGTATATAAAATTAATTATGTAAAAAATTGATTGTGTAAAAAATACCCTTAACCTATTCTTTGTTAGAGCTTGGCAGATCTTAATTTACGAACGGGTACTAGTGAAACATGTTCGTTAAGTCCTGGGGGCTTGTTCGCTTCTAATCTTAACTGCCAAAGAAGTTCTTTGAACTCAGTGGTAGTCTCCCATGGTCCCCCCCCCCGTGGGTCTTTTTCAACCTTTTCTATTACAAAGAACCCAAAAACAGCTTCTGTACATTCTTTGCTGTGTTTGTACAAGGCATTATTTATATCACATGTTTTAATATCATTCATGTGTTCATATATACGTCACTTGAGTTTCCTGTTGGTCTTACCAATATAGAAGGAACCACAGATTTTACATATAGCAACATATATAATTCCAAAAGAGTCACAATTACAGTAGAAATTAGTTGCCAATTTTGTTTTTCTACCTATCAAATCCACAGAATCCCCCTGTAGAACATGTGAGCATTGTGCACAGGAACCACATTTGTATGTACCCTTCTTAGCTCTAGAATTATTCACCTTATAATTTTCCAGCATTTCTTTTATATTTCTACCCTTTCTGTAAGTGTACCTAAGCGGATTTTTAAATAATGAGTCCAAATCAGAATATCTCCCAAATCTCTCCCAATTTTTTTAAAAATCCGCTTAGGTTCACTTAATACAACTGTATTATCATCTGCTAACCCCAAGCTTTGTGATAATGCAAAATAATCTATTTCAAATCCAAGTGATCTCCTTTTGTAAGTCCATTGACTTTTGTTCCACACAGCTATTTTTCCACATTTTATCACTTCCTGTAATTGTACATTTTTCTTTTTATGTCTTCACCTTAAATCACAATTAAAGTTCCCTGCAATTTTAGTCTTCATGCAAACCACCACATAGTCCAATATTTGATGAAACAAATGTTCTCTTTCCTTGCTAATTATATATATGCATATAATGCTATAATTCTATAAACAAGTTCTCTCCACCTCACATCTACAACAGTATACCTTCCCATCCTTACCAGTGTTACACCTAGTATGTTCACTGTTTTTTTACTCTAGAACAAATTTCACTTCCCAAGTTTCATATTATATTTCCACCACAGAATTGTTCTGTTTGCACTTTTTCTTCACTTGTCAGGAATCTTACATTCTCTAACATAATGACAGCCCTGACACATTTAGTGCACCATTCCATTATCGCTTCCTTCTTACAATGTAAACAATGTTGTTTGTAGTTCCTTAAAGTACTGTAAAATTGTTGAAATGTTGCACAGACTGATTTAGTGCTGTTCTGCATGAAATACCCATTGATCCCTTTGTTCATCTAGGAAGATAGGTGTAATCTGCTATCCTGCAGCACTGACTGAACTGCTGTACTCAAATACCATAGCATTTCACAACAAGATGGGTATCATAGTTGAATAATGCTTCCTTCAGACCTGCTGCTTATTACAAAGACCTAGGTGGATGGCAGTTTTGATCCCACACTTGTAGCAATAGTGATGCTTGGATTCTGTGTAATGTGGCAACACTCATTGCTTCAGGCTGGAAGAGGTTGCAACATTTCATCTCTTGACCATTGAGCTAAAGAGGGTTAAAGCCACAGCTACTAACTGATTTGAGGTTGTCATGGTTACAGTAGGAAACTCTGGGCACCTCCTTATAAGCCATCAACCAGATAGTGTGAGAGTGCTCTTTTAGGAGCTCAGATGCTTCCTTGCCTCCTTGGTTCAGATTTCACCCAGAGGGATTTGAACATCATGGTTGATGTGGAGTCTGTCACTTTTGCAATATAATTCCTTTGTGTTATGAGCAGATTTCAGTTTGTTGAGGTTGTTATATCTTCTACCAATAGATATGGGCATATTTTAGTTTTGGTGTTCTAGCTAGTTATGATGACTAGTGATTTGGTGATGGACCATTGCCTTGTATAGCTTATGATCAAAAAAGCTTGGATGGTGCCTTCTGACCTTGGTATGGTGCAATGATCAATGATCTTGGTATGATACCCCTTGACCCTGGCATGGTACAATGAAAAAAACTTTAGTATGATCATCTCAGACATTTTAGGTCCAACATTTTGCCAGCAGCTGTAGTGCTGCAGTACTAATAATTCAGATAAACTAATTGAAGTTTAAAATAAGGCACTGATGACCTCTCTCAGTCTTTGATCCCCAGTTTATTTATGACCTCTCCACTTTGCAATGCATGAGTGATGGTTTGACTGGAGCTCCATGCTCTTAGGAGGACTGGTTGAAAGTTAAAGCATAGGTGGTGTACAACAATTCTGCTGAAGGACAAGCTTTTACTGCATAATCACTCTTTGGTGTAATAGGCAGATATCTCCGGAAAGAAGTCTTAATACTTATCCCAAATCAATGCATTGGCACTATTATTTGGATGTTGGGGGGGGTCTCTAAAGCCCAGGCTGCCTCATCACTCAGAAAGTTTTTTTCTCATGATGAATGATAATACGTTACACAGCATTTTTCTAGAAAGATTGCCTCAATTGTCCCGAGAGTCCTGCAAAATGCATTCACAGGGTTTATAAGCTCCTCTTGGGTGTATACACTACTCTGCATTTGGTGTACGTTTTCTTTACCTGATTACAGTGATTTGATTGTCTTGCTTACAATATGTACACTGCTACCAGTATATAGAAATCTTACTTTACTAGGTCTGTATAGTCTCTCCAGTAGGTTTTAGGGCTAGTCCTGTATCAGATCTCTTATGCCTCACATAGGATAGGATGTATATTTTCAATCAATACTGGAAGAAACCTTAGTTACTCCAGTCTTTAAAAATGCTGAAGTGGATCCTGATGATCTGGATTAGTATGGATCTATCTCAAACCTTCTGTTTGCTTTTGAGGTTCTTGATTAAGTGATAGTCACACAAATAGATATGCATTTGTTTATTTATTTGGTCACAGTGGGAGATCATCACAGGGTAAACAGCCTGCTTTTGCAGTTCATGGAGTATTTCTCTCTCTCTTATCACCCCACATCATGGGTGGAGATGTTTGCTAGTACCGTAGACACCATATAGACCCTGTTCCTATAGTAATGCTACAGCTCTATCACAGGTGGCCTCTAATCCTGCTACATCAAGCTGGTACAGTGGCCTTAGACAGACCATGGTCATATACTAGTACCTCCTTATGGTCATTGTCCTGGAGTACCACTCCTCCTTAACATTGTAGGACATTGCTTATTGTGCATAATAAAGCTTGCCACAAACCTCCTGTCTCTACCTCCAATCCTGTACTGCTACCTCCTTCCTATTACTTGAAGGCATTGTATTTGACACAGAGTACCTCTTGTGGAAGACCTTGTGTCTGCCTCAAGTTATAATGTCAGCCACGTGTTACTTAAATGTTCATGCATCATATTTGTTCTTTGTGACACCACACTATCAGTCCGTGCTCATCATGGGACCATACAGCTGGACAGTATTTTACCATGTCACAAGTACTGCTTGTACTACTGCTGTTATTGTCTGAGAGGGGGGATGTAGTACAGCTACTGCTCACTGTCACTCAGCCCCACTGTCTTCACTGGATGATGTTTGTGTTGACTTTCATGATTCTTCATGCTAAATAGGAAAATGAAGAATCGCACAGGTTTACTTCAAATTCCACAACTCAACTTCTCATGCTATGCTGCACTACTTTGAAAACATACATTTAAGTTAAACACTAGTGTATATTTTTGAGGCAATGGCATTGCCTGTTGAAGTCAATGGGCTTTTCTTTCATAGTAAGGGGCTCCCCTGTATGCTAGCAGTGTTATTGGAGGCAATACTTTGACAAATAAATACACAGATCTGCAGTAACATGGTTGATATATTACATAAGCATTATACAGGGCCTCATAAGTGTTTTATAATATTTGGTGACTGTTACACACATGTACAGTAATATTACAAGTCTAGTCATCCCCTTTTTACAAAGAATATAACTGGAAGTGTACTATACACTATCAGACCATTCTGTACTACAGCAGCACACATTAACTGCACTGTGCACCTCAGACCATTCTGTTCTATAGATGCATGCATTAAATACACTATACACCTCAGGCTACTCTGTGCTATAGATGCATGCATTACATGCACTGTGCACCTCAGAACATTTTGTGTTGTAGCTGCACACATTAACTGCAATGTGCACCTCAGACCATTGTGCTCTAAATGCATACATTAAATACACTATCTCAGACCATTCCGCACAATGCATGTATTACATGCACTGCGAACCTCAGAACATTTTGTGCCGTATCTGCACACATTAACTGCAATGTGTACCTCAGATCATTCTGTGCTATAAATGCATACATTACATACACTATACACCTTAGACCATTCTGTGCAATAGATGCATATATTAGCAGCACTAAGGGCCTCAGACCATTCTGTGCAATAGATGCATACATTAGATGCACTGTGCACCTCAAAACATTTTGTGCTATAGATACATACATTAGATGCACTGTACAACTCAGATCATTCTATGCAATAGATGCATGTGTTAGATGCACTGTGCACCTCAAAACATTCTTTGCTATAGATGCACACATTAGCTTCACTGTGAACCTGAGACCATTTTGTGCTAGGTTCATAGGTGTGTGCATGTTTATATTAAAAGACAGAAGAGGCTGTTCATCAAACACCTCTTCGCCGACACATAAAGAGCGAATGCGCTAAAGTACGAATGCTCAAAACAGAGATTTCTTTCCCTGGAAAAGAAATCACTAGCACAAACACACACACACACACACACACACACACACACACACACACACACACACACACACACACACACACACACACACACTTTCAAACATAACAATGTGGTGGGCTTTGCCCCCCATCCCCCCAACTAAATATACCAACTCCAACATCGCACTGCAGTGGGGAAAGGGGCAAACACACAGGGATGGCCAAGACATTTTTTTCCGAGGGAAATAAATCACTGTTTTGAATGTTCATGCTTTAGTGCATTCGCTCTTTAGGTGTCGACGAAGAGGTGTTCGATGAACAGCCTCTTCGGTCTTTTAATATAGACCCATGTGTACTAGGCTAATGGGCCTGGAGCCTTTACAAGCCTAGCCCATAGGATTACCCTGACATTGTTCCACCTGACATTAGTTTCCAGTGCCTCTATTGAGTAGAGCCACTGGAGTGATCCCCAGGGTGAATTTTCTATTTCCCATCCACTCATTAAAATTTCTCTTGAAGAGGGCCAGTGAGGTGCTCTGTTTGACATGTATGGGAAGTCTATTCCCTAGCATGGGCAGTCTCTGGGTTATGAACCTGTCTCTCCAGCATGTTCTGTTGATTGTTGTAATGAGGTTAAGGTCTCTGGAGCACGTGATGTGGAGGGGATTGGGATTTCTTTAGTTGTAGCATTTCTAACAGAGTTGGGTCAGACATGATTTTGTAAGTCAAGCAGAGATTGCCTCTAAGTAGGCAATAAGAGACAGAGAATAGTTGGAGTTTTTTTGAGTCTGTCCATATAAGACAAGTGTTTAAGGCCTAGGATCATCTCTGTGAGGTACTTATGCGGCTTCTCCATTTGTTGCAGGTGTCTAGTGTGGTACATGCCAAATGGGGTACTGTACTCGATGACTGGCCTAATGAGGGAAGAGTAGAGGGAGACAATGACCTCTTTCTTCCTGGATGCAAACCCTTAGTAATGAGATGTACTACATAGAAGGGCTTTCTGACCACAGTGGCAATGTGGTGGTCAAAAAAGAGGTTGCTGTCAACCTGTGTTCCCAGATCTCTTATAACGCCTTTTGTGTTTAGTGGACTACCATCGATGTGGTAATTCATGGGAACCAGGATTTCCCTAAGGGGATGACGAGACATTTTTTGGCATTGAACTTAAGGCCATGGTACTGACACCAGTCACTGGTCTCAGTGACACCTTTCTGCAGGATGTCATCATCACTTGGGGAGTTAATAAAAGCTCCCAACTTGCAATTGACTGTGAACTTTGTCAGCCAGAATCCCTTTGTGTTAGCATGGACTTCAGAGAAGTAGATAACAAACAGGAAGTGACCAGGACCGAACCCTGTGGGACTCCACTCGTGACTGGTTGGCAGTCTGACTTGGAGCCAGTTACTTTCATACTATGGGTTCTGTCTGTGAGTCAGTTTGTAACCCACCTAGTGATACAGGGGTTGATGCCTAGCTTAGTGAGTTTTTCTATGATTCCTGAGTGGGGAATAGTATCAATGGCCTTGGCCAGATCAAGGTAGGCAGTATGAACCACTTTGCCTTCATCCACAGCTCTGGTGACTGATTCAAAGAAGTCGACCAGATTGAACAGGCATGATCTATCCTTCACAAAACAAAACTGTGTGGGATCCAGAGTTTGGAGATTCCCTATATCCTTGTTTATTAGGTCCATGATGATGTGTTCCAATAGCTTTATATGTCAGACTCATCAGGCTAATGGGGCAATTGTTCCCAGGGTCTGTAGTCACTCCTCTTTTGTGGAGAGGGATGACTGTAGCAGTGCACCATTCAGTAGGGACAAAGCCTAAGGTGAGGCTGTGATTGAACAGGGCACACAGGTGTGGTGCCAGTTCACTCTGTAGTTCATGCAAAACACAGCCAGGGATATTGTCAGGTCCCATAGAAGCTGTGTTCTTGGTCTTGGACAGTGCTGTTTAACCAGTGTAGCAGTAATACTGGGTGCCTGGCAGTCTACTGTATTGTGATTGGTCCTTTGGGGTGGAGAGGAGTAAAGTTGGCACTGAATCTATTGGCCAGCATATTGGCAATATCTGTTGGCTCAGTATAGGAGGTGCCATTGTGCAGTAGCTCAGAGCAAATCTGGGTATTGCTGTGAAGATTCTTTACATAACTATAAAAGGCCTTGTGGTTGTCTTTACTATCTGCTGCAATTCTGTTTTTCATAGCTAGCTTTAGAAGATTTGATGAGGGATCTCAACTTTTTGATGAGGCTGATAAGGGAGTTTTTCCAGTCTTGGGACTTCACCTTATTCCACATCAGTTTCTTCCTTCTGTTGTACAGTTTGTTTATGGCAGGGGACCACCAGATTGACTTCCTTTTTTTGAAGGAGAATGTCTTGGTTTTATTGGGTATGGCAAGATCCCTGCATTTGTGTACGTGTTCGTACAGTGCAGTGCATTTGTGTATGATTCAGTGGGCATGCAACTATTCTCCATTTGCATTGGTGCTGTGAAGTTAGCCACCTCTGTTTTTAGGAGCTCAAAGTTAGCTTTGGAAATGTTTTTATGGTGGTTACCTTTGCAGGGGGCTGGGAGGGATATGGATTTCCAAGGTGATTAATTTGTGGTTGGATCTAACCAGGGAGGAGTTGACTATTGGTATAAAGCAATGTTCGCCCATGTTAGTAATGACCAGGTCAAGTATGTTGCTACCTCTAATGGGGGTAAGAACGAGCTGGTCCAGGGCATTGGAATTAATGAATTTCAGGAAATGCTGGGCAAGTGTATTGGTACATGAGTAGTTTTCACAGTTAACGGAGGGGTAGTTGAAGTGGCCCAGTTTGAGAATGTTAGGTTGGACCATAATATTTTCCAGGATGCTTAGGAACGTGGAGTGGGAGTCTTGGAATATGGTTGGGGACCTATAGCAGGCTACAACCTGAATCACTGTCTTACCCAATGTTAGCTGCACCTGAAGTATCTTTAATGCATTATGCTGGGCTACCAGTCTGGAGGTGTGTGCATCCTTTATGAAAATGGAAACACCACCAACTTTGGAGCTTTGGCCCAATTTCTGGGGCCAAAAGGTGTGGAATGAATTATAGCCTGGAAGTGTAGGGGTGCCATGCTGCTTTGAACCAGGTCTCTGTTACAGCACAAATGTCAATGTTCTCCATTTAAAGAGTGCTTCGAGAGAGTGCATTTTAAGATTTAGACTTCTTATCAAGTTTAAATAAATGCAGTTTATTCGAATGGTACTTTGAACTGAATTAAATTATTGTTTTAATATACTTATTAGCTCTATACTTCCATATTGTTTGAGAAGCACACTCATTCAGAACCCAAGGAGATTCTAGCAATGGTAGATTGTAGCAAAGTGTTTTTTTTTTTAGTAAAGTGGAAAGAGAGGAATGAGGAACAGATGATAATTCAAGGTTAAGAAATGAAGTGGGTTAGCCTTCTCAAATGTTCTCTCTGTATTAGGTAGAATGAACTAATGACACTAGAATTGGATGATAAATTTACAATAGTGATGAGCAACTGCAAAGTCGCCAAGTATAAGAACAAGATACCAATAGGGAGGGTGGAAACTATTTTAGGCAGAAAACACTACAGAAATGTTTATCACAGCAGAAAAACAGCACGGAGCCACTAAATTAAAATTGTAAACAGATAAAAAAGTAAAGAGACTCTAGAGAATGCTTTTAACTGCAAACAAATCAGTTATATTATACACTCCTTGTCAGGAAATCAGAACAAACAAACAGATGTTTAACAAATGGAGAACATTTCCAGTTAATACCTTAAACACAGTGAAACTAGCTAGAAAAGATTTACAAACAGTGGGACAGTAAAAACCTTATTTATCAGGCCCAGTGAGGCAGACAATTTTAGTACAACCATGCAGATTAGTTTTTAGCTATAAAATACAGTAAACAGTGCTTATATTAGATATGCTATACACCTTAAATTGTTCTGTGTTATAGATGCACACATTAGCTCCACTCTACACCTCAAGCCATTCTGTGCTTTAGATGTGTACATTATAATGCACTGGGCAACTCAGACCATTCTGTGCTAAAGCTGCACACATATGCTATACTGTGCAACTCAAACCATTTTATGGTTTAGATACATATATTAGATGTTGTGTACCTCAGGCCATTCTGTGCTATCTATGTATTCATTAGATGCATTATACACCTCAGACCATTCTGTACAATAGGTGCATATATTAGCAGCACTATGGGCTTCAGACTATTCTGTGCAATAGATTCATACAGTACCTGCACTGTGCACCTCAGACCATTGTGCCTGTTGCACACCCTAAGAGCATGCCACTCATATTTGTTGCTGTAGGACTGTATACATGACAAGAGTTTTTCCCTGTCAGGACTGTATTAGTGTGCATTGTCAGTCATGGTGGAAAAGACTGGGGACTATAAAGTCGGATCAATTGCCTTTGGATTATGTCAGGAATAGGTAATGAGATTCAGAAACAAATTGTGTTCATTAACATGCAATGTTTCTACATCCCATTTATAATTCTTTGATATATCTTTGATGTGTCATTCAGTTAACAGCACATAAATGCCAGCATAGCCTTTAGCATAGGCTCCTATCAGCAGACCAAGATGCATGTTTCTGAATGCGTCTTGGTCAAACTGAAAACACTGAAACAGCAAAATATTGAAGTGGAATGTAAGCAAATTCTTTCACTGGGAAAGAATTTGCTTGGTCGCTTTTGTAGTTTGCCGTTTTCGGCACTGTAGTGCGGTCTCATTGGTATATTTAAGTAGGGGGTGTGGGACGAAGCCCCCCACTTAATGTCATATTTTAAAGTGTTTTCTTTCTTTCTTTTTTTTTTTTTTGTTGAAACAGCGATTTTTTTCCAAGGGAAAAAAATCGCTGTTCTGACAGTTCGGTTTTGTAAGCTTTCACTTACATGGGGTTGATTAATCACCGTTCGCTTACCTAAGCATTCGGTGATCTAATACAGACCCTTTTGCATTAGACAGATACACTCTCCACTCTGGTATCCAGTCATACCAATAAAGCAGAGGCAGTTTATAGGCTTGGGGTAGTATTGCAGAAAACAGAAGGCCTTTTGCAATACTACCCCCCAAACACCCAGTTTTGGAATCCAGTCCTATAAGTGTACCAGAATCAAGTACATTTTAATGTTAATAAGCACAAAATTAGAGAAGCTGAAAGATGGTACATCAGTGATTGTTATTTGTTGGTTTAATAATAGTGAAGTCATTTAATCTATATTTCTAACTACATTTTTTAATTTTTGGTTGGTTTCCCTGTATTGATTGGACAGTTTCTCATTCCTAATCAGAGAAATTTCAAAATAAATTGCACTTTGGGTAACATATAACCCCAGCAGTATCCCCACAGCAGAGACCAAGGCAGGCTTACATAGTTCTTCTTGCCACAAAGGATGATTATGAATCATATAGGGCTACACCAGATTCCAGAAGCAATTCCCCTTCTTTTACTTTGTAAATTTGCACTGGCGATTAGTACCGAAGTTCAGTGCTGATTTAAGTGTTCTAAGTAATGGTGTTGCTTATTGAACTCAATAGGTCCTAGCTGTGTAAATTCCAAAGACTGGCACTGCTACTGCATATATCTGCTCTACCAGTACCAAATGTGACGTCTGGCCAATACCCCACTGAACTACCACCAATTAATTTGATGTCCCTTACTATCCTGGGTTAGTAACTAAGGAGTTTAGTCCTCACTACTGATTCCAATATGAGACTGTCACTTAAACAGAATTAATATCTCACAACCTTCCCCTAAGAGCACAGCAAGAATACACTCTATTTTCCTGGGACTGGACTATTTACCTCTGCCTGCCCCAAATGTATTTTCTTATTATACACTTCAGAGCAAAGTGTCCCAGTTTAAGACCTCTGATACCTCACACTCAAAGTAAATTTGAATCTCACACATCCAACACTTCTGGAAAAGGCTGACACAGATTTCCAACTGTGTCCCCTCCCTAAAATTATGTGGTAATACTGGCACCAATCAAAGTATCTTCAGGCCCTTCTAAAGGGGTGTCCAGTTATGAAGATTAAATATCAAAATAAATGATGGCTATGACCAGAATAGCCAGGCCTTTGAGAGGACCTGGGGAGTATCAAACAGGTATAAGCACTCTCTAATCTCTAAAGAAAAACACTGATTTCCAGACACAATGTAAAGTAATGAAAAACATTTAATAAAAATAAAGTAAAATGATTACAAGAATGTAAATCAATAACTTTCAATAAACACCAGAATTCAATCACCAGAAATGCAAAATTAAACTGTAGGATAGAAGTCTATTATTTTAGAAAAACTCTATCTTAATAACTAAGCATTCCTAATCCAGCTAAAGAATACTGTCCCTGATCTAAGCTAACATATAAAAGCAAAGCAAAAGACAGGTTTGCAGTTTTTGGTGAGTTCTGTTTCATGGGTGCCCACTGACTGCACAGCACTTGGCAAAACTGCTCAGTACTTGACTAATTGCAGTCTCAACTGTCGTCTTTTAAAAAATAACAGCCAGCTGTTTGAAAAAGTTATTTTCCTGTCAATCAGCTGTTCAAATAATCACCTAGCAACCAGGAACATTCTAATGACATATCATACTGTACAGCTGATTCTCTACAGTACTTTAGAATCTCCATCTATCTCAAACATGCACAGTTAGAAATATATCAAATCACTGACAGATTCTTAAACATTCTGTTTAAACAGGGAAATACGCAACATTTAAAAAACGTATTTACATTTTCACAATTAGACATGCTGCCATACAGAACAAGTTAATCTGACAATATGCACAAATCTCCTGCCAGACATGCTAACACAGATGGCATTGTTTTCATTTTCTTCACACCAAATAACAGGCTGAGCAGTTGTGCAGGCTGTGAGTTTTTTTTTTTTTTTGGGTCAACAGAAGGCCATACTTGCGTACCTTCATTATTTTCCCTGAATCTTTCCACTTCCTACATTGTGGATACTTATAATTTAACAAATCTGAACTACATCTTTTAGCATAGCCCCATGGCGCAATACCAATGTATTTGGACTCCTAATACTAAAAGTGTGACAGTTTCACCTGTCATGCATCTATTATTATGGCTGACAAACAGGTAGCACTGAGAGACCTCAGCATGCTAGACTTGAAGGTGTTCAGCTGGCACCAAGAATAGATAATGAGATTCACTTATGCAGCATGTTTGTGAATCATATTACCTTTTTTTGTGTAAGGTGTATCCCATAGACTTGCAGCATTTATGTGGTAGAAGGTAGAACTGGAGGTACTCATGCTGGGGGGAGAGGACCAGAGCTACATTTTACACTCAGGACAGTATTATAGGCTGCAGAATTCCCGCAGTGCTACACCTCTTATTCGTGTATTTATTTATTTGGGAAACCAGTACAGTATGTATATTCTATACAACTCAAGATGGTTTCAAATGATTTAAAAACATTTTCTGAAACTTCTGATCATTAAGGAGTCTAAATGTGGACATTATCAAATGATAAATAAGATGAAATTGATGATGCATTAGACGGTGATGACTAGGATATATTATTTAACATTTTATTTATGTTATTTATTAAAACGTATATTATACAACGACCCCCCATTAATATTCTAAAATGTGCATGCTGATTGGTCAGCGTGCACATTGTAAATCAGAGTTATAGTAATGGAAAAAGGTCTGGTCGCCCGGACTTTTTCCATTAGTATAACTCTTTTTTTACAGCAATGGAGAATGCAAGATCTCCGTTGCTGTTTAGACACTGTCTCGCTATGTTAAAGGAGTTTAACATAGTGAGACAGCTTTACAAAAAGTAACAGAGATCTTCCTATCTCCATTGCTTTTTTTAAAGGTGTCTCGCTATGTTAAATGGGTTTAACATAGTGAGACAGCTTTAAAAAAAAAAGCAACGGAGATTCTCTGTTGTTTTTTAAAGCTGTCTCATTATGTTAAACTCCTTTAATATAGCGAGACACTCTGTAAAAAGCAACGGAGATCTTGCTTTCTCCGTTGCTTTTTTCAAACTGTCTCACTATGTTAAATGGGTTTAACATAAAAAGACAGCTTTAAAAAAGCTACGGAGATTCTCTGTTTCTTTTTTAAAGCTGTCTCGCTACGTTAAACTCCTTTAACATAGCGAGACAGTTTGTAAAAAGCAACGGAGGTCTTGCTTTCTCCATTGCTTTTGCCCACAGCTCTGATGTACTGTGTAAGCATACGCATGCGCAGTACATCAGAACTGCTGCAGAATACCATACAGCTGAGGAAGGGCAGCAAGGAGGCATTATACAATGCCATTATTTAAGAAAAATATTTTTTTTTTTTCTTAAATAATGTCATTGTATAATAGCAATAACCCACTTCTGGGTGTGGGTAATGCTGGATTTACCCACAGTTGTCTTTGTTTGGCCACTCGGGCTTCACCCTCGGGACCAAACCACACCAACCGTGGGTAAATCAAGCATTACAAGTAAAACCAGCTGCAAAACACGAACTCAAAAGAGAAAACTTGCAGAGAAAACCAGTTTAATAAAAAGCAGAGCTTTCGGGCGTAACCCTTCTTCAATACTAATACATTCAAACACTAAACTATAGAAGCTTAAATACAGGTCTAAAATCACATGACCAGCAGCCAAATGAAATCATGTGACAGAAAACAAATTAAAAATTAAAGACATATACATATAAATATATTAAAAGATGTGTAGATACACAGTATAAAATATTTACTTTACAATATTACGTAGCTTAACTAACACAGGTTTTAAACTGACAGTGCTATTTAAACCAGGATGAGTGTCAGCAGCTAATCTCAATATCCATTCAAATTCTTTGAGCTCAAGGCGGTTGTTGACATCACCACCTCTTTCATTTGGACATAGAGCATCAGTCACTCTAAACTTAAATGTATGTGTTTCACCACAAGTTTTAATATGTTTACATAGTGCATTATTGTCACAATTTCTCCTAATTTCAGAATTATGGTCTATAACACATTCCTTAAGCTTACATATTGTTTTTCCCACGTAAAATGAACTGCATGAGATGCAGGTAGCCAAATAAACCACAAAAGTGGTGTTACAAGTAGCTGTAATTTTAAAATTAAATACTTGTCCATTGGCAGGATGAGTGAAAATATCACTACTATTCCCTAAGATGTAAGCACAGGCAACACAGTTAAAACATGGAAAAGTACCAGCTTTAGCAGCCAATTGTGCATAACAGGGTCTATAAAAATCTATAACAGAGTAAACTTTTAATCGTCCTCATATTTTTATATGTAAAATGTGGCTTGGTGCCCAATATAGTTTTTAGTTCATCCAATGCCATCAGAATGGGCCAGTTCCTGTTAATAATTTGTCTAATTGAACTTGACCTACCATTAAAAGTTGTGACGTACCTTATTTTTTATTCTGAAATTAGGAGAAATTGTGACAATAATGCACTATGTAAACATATTAAAACTTGTGGTGAAACACATACATTTAAGTTTAGAGTGATTGATGCTCTATGTCCAAATGAAAGAGGTGGTGATGTCAACAACCGCCTTGAGCTCAAAGAATTTGAATGGATATTGAGATTAGCTGCTGACACTCATCCTGGTTTAAATAGCACTGTCAGTTTAAAACCTGTGTTAGTTAAGCTACGTAATATTGTAAAGTAAATATTTTATACTGTGTATCTACACATCTTTTAATATATTTATATGTATATGTCTTTAATTTTTAATTTGTTTTCTGTCACATGATTTCATTTGGCTGCTGGTCATGTGATTTTAGACCTGTATTTAAGCTTCTATAGTTTAGTGTTTGAATGTATTAGTATTGAAGAAGGGTTACGCCCGAAAGCTCTGCTTTTTATTAAACTGGTTTTCTCTGCAAGTTTTCTCTTTTAAATCAAGCATTACCCACACCCAGGCATGGGTTATTGCTATATTAATACACCAGATGGGACAGAGGATGAAGTCTGACTAAACTAATGAATGCATAACCAATTCTAATAAGAGACAAATATACACGGACATTAAAATAGAACCCCTTTGCTGGAATTATGAAATCAAGAAATTTAAGAAATGAAAAATAAGACGTTACATGGCATTTATGGATGATTTGCCAACAAATACCAAAAACAAATGAATTAATACACAAAGAACTCTAATCAGAGTTCTCAAGATGTAGAACTACCAAACTTATCTTGTGAAACTCAAAGACAATTCTAATGTTTTCTTCAACTACATCATAGAAATGGAGGGGAAAATTTAGAAATATGATATACTAGTAAAAAGACAAAACAGTTTTTGCCACACAGGATACATCTTGTGTGCTCTCTGAAATGTTTATAAATAATTTTAAAACAGCAAAAATGGAAGAAATGGAGTTAGATCGCTAAGATGATATACCACTTATCATAGATGATGCTGTAAAGATATCCTTGAATAAATTCAAGAACACTAGCTTTACAGGACCTTATATCAAGCATATCAAGTGCTTTTGTATACAAAATCAAAATACCATTGTCAATCCTCATAGAACTATTTTTAACAGATCACTAAAAGACTGACCTCTATTAGAAATAAGGATGCATCTAGTGGTAGTTTTGTTTGAGGTGGTTAGTTTGGATATAGCTAATCACCAATCCAGCAGTTTAGCATGCATACTCTGTAAAGTAATGGAAAAGAAAACCCCAGTCATGTTAAACAAGTAAATAGCAGACCTGTTGATCCCAGAACAAGGAAAACTTTGTTTATGTTTTGCATTTCATTCCTGCAGGTGATCACTGGCTGCCAAAAGTGCCTCTCCTTATCCACTAGGTCTACGGGGCTTTCCATATCTCCCCCAACTTACTTTGACTGATATTCAGGGCTCTAGAGGAAACTGAGGCATTCTGATGCAGTGTTATATTACTGCTGGAAGCCCTAACATCCCATTACTCCTCCACCATGCACAGCTAAGCCTGATGGGCAGACATGCAATGGGGACATATGGCATTTTGTTCCACCTCTGCAGCAACTCAGCCAACATACACTACATATTCTCATTTAGGACCTGTCTGCCATGTGTGTCCCCAACCACCACCAGAGATCAAACAGAAGAGATGGCTTTGCATGCATGTGTTCTCCCCACAAGAAAGGCATGCCAGTCCTTTCCTTGCTAAGTCTCAAATGCCCAAGCTGCTAATCAAACTCAGATCAGCTGGGTCATAGTCAGGGCTTGATCCTGCTACACCATGAAATGATGCTAACAGCTATGGGTTTTTGAAGGAAGACTCCTACATTCTAAATGGGATGCCATTCTTCATCAAGTTACTGTGTATTTTAATTTATACAGAAAGTTAAGGCTTTCAGCTGTTACTGAGGTGCTTTCTAAACTCCAGGGCATGATTTCCTTGTCCCCCATTAACTAGACAGTGCTCTTGGATTGCACTTAAAAGGGACAACAAGCCTGATTAATAAAAGTAAAAAAAACAAATACGGTCATGGATGAAGGTCTCACATTTAATAAAAGTATACTTTGGACCTGTTAGAAACATTTAACAATAATCCACATATAGGTATATAATATGAGACACAACTGTCACACATAGTCTTACTATACAGTGAAACAGCCCATAATAGAACAAAAAGAGTTAGAATGTGAGGTTTATCTCAGACAAAGTACAGCTGACTGAGTGTCACAGTGCTCAGCGTTGGGTCATTTACCATTTAGAGGAAAAAGCTGGTAACCCACAATGGTTGACAAAATATGCTGATGACTACAAGGTGGAGGCACTATTATCTGCATTATAGGTACAGTGTTGCTACAAGCAGACTACTCAATGCCCACTTCTGATTCTGACATCACATTCTCATATGTGACATAAAGTCATTTGGTGTCCTATGGTTTGGAACAATACTGTTAACTGTAATTAAAAAACTGAGTACTCGAAACAGGCAGTGCTATGATGAACCTGGGCACATTTATGGATGATCATTTTAGCTTTCATTAAAATGTCCCCTCAGTAGTTAAGATGGTGCTCAGGAAATATCATTTAATATTACAGGGAACCTCTAGATAGTCCGGAGAAATAAATGAGATACTGTATTCAAAAATTACTTTATTTTTTTAACATTTATGGACAATGTAAGTGGGCTGGTTTTGGGACCCTTTTCAGTCACAGCCTTGGCTATTGAGGCAATAACAAAACACTGTCATAGGACTGCCCTGAAATATGATGCATTAGAAAGTAAAACATTGATTACAATCAAAAGCCCAGCATTGCGAACAGATTCTAGGAAAGTAATTTCAACATGACAGCATTGTCATTGACTCTACAGGTAGCACATCTGTCTTTGGTGTTGGAAGATCAGAATAGCGTGGGTTCTGTTTTCAACACTAAGTATGCAGATTAATTTTCCAGTACTGATATCATACTATAGTATAAATGGGGAGCTACACTCTTAAGTGTGCCATCCTTCAGATGGAATGTTAAAGTTGGTGGTAGCTCAGGTGGATGCAAAATATACCATGGTACTTATTAACAAAAAAGAGTACCTGAAGATCAATGGCACCCTGGCCAAATCCCCCCTAGTCAGTATGAATACAATTTTGTGTCTTCTGTAAAAGTGAGCACTGGCCTGGTTGGACTCACCCAATCAACAAAGAGTTAATATGTAAGTAAATAAATAAATAAAATGACTAGTACATGTGTGCCCAAAACTAATCAATCAGTAGCATTGAACTTCATAAAACATAATGCATTTTATAATACAAACAATATGTAAGAAAAATGGCAAAGTTGTATTTGTAAATAAATTTTGCCTCCTCTCTACTTCCCACCCACTTGTCTTCCTTCTGTTTCATTTCTTTTATTTTATTTTTCTCATGTACATGTGAATTGAATAGAAGAGAGGTAATAAGAAAGATTAGAATATAAAATATGGGTTAGTCAGCAAATGTATGTTAGTTAGTATTTTTGAAACAGTTACATTTGTTTCCATCAAGTAAATGAGAATCAAGTGGCTTCTTGAAAGAAATAAGATTGTTTCCTTGATGTCTTCGAGTAGGGAGTTTAGCAAGCATTGGCTTGTGTGGAGAACAATCTTGTCCAAGTGGCAAGTATAAAGTGAGGCCTACAAAAAATATGTAAATTAGAATTCTGTAAAGAAAAGATTTACCTTGAAATTCATTAACAATCATGTAGGCTTCACACGATTACAGAGCATTAGGCCGATGAGGAGCAGCGGTCATTAAATATGAATGGTGTTCATTGCACTTCCATGTTTCCAAGCACTTTTTCATGGCCAGCAGCCATGTTGGCAGCTTTGGAATAGTGCTTGTAAGAATGATCACTCAGTGTAAACAAAACTCCTTAATGTATTACGTGAGCATGCATGGACAGCTTATATGTAGTAAGGGCATGTGAAACTGGGAGAATGTACATAGACTACAACGTTAATAGTGTGGAGATAGGTAATGAGGAGAGGTTAAACAGAAAAATATGTACTCAGTTAATGCACTCACATTTGATGATGTCAGAAAGAAACATTTTGAACAGAAAGATGTCCATAATGATGATAGTAATAAATAATCCTGTTTACAATTATTTACCCATGTACATAACTAAAAATGGAGATGTTAACAATGGATGTGAGAGGGACACAATGCAACATTGTAAGGAAGGGGAGTGAATGTGATATTAATGTTCATAACATGCATCAATTAAGGACAGTGGATACATTAGGGCTACTTGCTTATACTGCGGTTTTTGAATATAATATGTATATACATGGAATGTATGCGTGACAGCTGACTGTAGTGCTGTATTCTCCACTTTACCCTGTATAAACAAGGCATGAGCCATACAGCTGCTGTGTCATGCACAGCAGAAAGGGGCATGCATTACCATTTGCTGTCATTGGATAGCCATAGATGGAGGGTATATTACCTTGACACATTTATTAGACAAGCATCTGTTTCATATTCATGTATAACATAAAAGTGGTATAATAGCACTTCAAATACTCAACTGACAAATGACAGTACAAATCTGATGACACTGCAGTATTTCAAGGGCTACTATATAATTATGCTGGGCATGCTCATAATACATTATACACAGCCATAACAACATGTAAACAACGCAAACACACCAGAAAGTGTCTGAACACAAGTCCAATATCACATTATGATGCATTGGCATCATGCCCTACATAAGATACATTATGTAAGTGCTCATGTCCTATAAAGTTGTACAGTAAAAAGAAAACAATTACAGCAATACATAAATGTTTGTAGGAAGACATGCAATACAGTGTATTCTCATTTGGAAACTAAGTAAAGCCTGTAAACAATCAATAACATACTCAGCATTTGCATCCTGACAGACTCAAACACATGCCAGGACAGATATCAGAAATAGGGGTATCAACCTGTGATACTGTAGGAATAGGCATACCATGTGTGGTATGACAGACATACTTGCAAAGCATACAGTAATTCCCTATTGTAATGATGTGGATCCCCTACCTTGGAGGATGATGCCTTAGAAATGTGGCCCTCTGACTGTACCATGAATGCTTCCTTTGCCTAAGCCACTCCTGTCTGACAGTTATTTGACAGAGGGTTGTTACCGGATTCAAACCCCTGCCTATCATACTATATATTCTACAAAGATGTGTATTGACTGCATCTGCCACATGACATTGCAATGGAACTTGTAAATAAATTAATGAATGTGTGAAGTAATAAAAGACAGTTGAGGATAATTTGAACAATAAGATTTTATTAGAATGATAACAAGGAGGTTACTTAAGTTAATATTAACACAACTGTGAGCAGTGCAATATCGATGTTTCTCAGCCAAGAAAGCTGTTCCCGTTGTTTTGTACAACAACATTGTCCCAGAATTAAAACACATGGTATCTGTGTAGAGATGCTATACAAGTCATTACTGAATATGTGTGACGTGGGAGAATTCAAACCATGACATTCGCAGAACAACTGTTTCCCTAGCAAGATATTACAAAATGACTTTATATTTCTTGCTCCAAAGTACAAATTGAGAATAACTTCATGCAGTCTTGTTTGTGTAATGTCAGTGCATTCACAGAATATTGTCCTTTGGTGGAACTGAACAGCAAGCTGTGTAAATCAATCGACTAACAACTCATGTATGAGTCACATGCGTCACAGTGGAAATCTTAACAAAACTATGTGAAGTCATTACATCACATGATCGTGTTGCAAGTTGCATAAGATAAAAGGGCTGGGGAAGGTTTCTGCCACTGTAATTGTACAGATTAGAACAGATGTGGATGTAATTCATGCATAACAGCATTAGGACACACAATGCTTGCAGACAGTTAATGTGAGTTTTGAACACCAGACTATGTGATGACAGAAGCTACATGACACTGGGAAGAATGAACATGCCATGGTGCAAGCAATGCTACAATTGTCAGATATTTGGGTCTGTGAATCTGTGACATCATCTTATTACTGCAAGGGATATGCATGACTTTAATTTCTTTAAAAGTCTGTTGCTATATGTGTCTTACTCACACAACATCTCCTGCTGGTAGGTGTACCCAAATACATGTGATGCCCAATGCAGGATAACTCATATATGCACTATGATGTAGTTCATTTCTGATAGCATGATGTAAGTTTTGTTTTTCCAAAAGTGGTTACTCCCTGGGGGGTAACATAAATTTATAGGGTGGTCCACTGCCAATGCAAATACATCTCCTAAGTGGAAGTTTACATAAGGGATGTTGTCTGAGACACAATTGTAAATGACATACAGACAATCACATTAGTTAACCAGTGTTGGATTTAAAATTTCTACCCATCTAATGACACAATCTATAGAAAACAGAAGTAGAGCAAGCGTCACAGGAGAAATCTGAGTTGTAAGGGCACAGAGTGCACTTTTGACTTGATGACCTCATCAGTGTGTTGCAGAGAAGATTCTTGCATGGTAAACGTGGGATAAGAGGAGGGTGGAATACTTGCCCATGTTAAATTTTTCCAGTGACTGGACATGATGACTTCATCTATGTGTTGCAGATAGAATGTTTCTGGTAAAAGTAGGATATGGTGTTGGGGGAGCTATGTCCAAAGTTAAATGTATTCTTCTTACTAGAAGTGAGCATAGCACATTTAACAATGCTGTTACTAGAAACTCCTTAACAGACACACACACACACACACACACACACACACACACACACACACACACACACACACACACACACACACACACACGCACACACACACGCACACACACGCACACACACACCACTCACAGAAGCACGCATTCCCCAAACTGAGTAATGAACCTTCTACCTATTTAGACAATTTAGAAACCACACCATGAACCACAAGTGCAACAGGAGAAGTCTGATTTTAATGATATGAAGATGCACATTTGTACTTAGTAAAACTTCACTGTTTGAAATATCCTTACTGTGCATCACAGGTTTTGGAACAAATGCATGTGTGGGAGCAGGCCAACGTAACAGCACTGTGTTTTCTGATGTAATGACATACTTGTCTGCTAAGAGTTCTACACTGTCATTCATGTACATTGTGTTACTGTGAAGGACATGTACCTGTTTCACAGTATGGGATGTCATTGACAATGACAATTGTAAACCACTGACTTATTGATTAAGCATTTTGCATGGACTCAGCCATATCCAACAGAAGTAAAACCTGCTCCTCAAGGAAAAACTAACCTGTCTGGTGGACATCCTCTAACAACAGACTTTACAACAAAAGGAAGAAACTGTTGTCTAAGGGTAAAAAAGAACAAATTCCAATTTGGAAAAGCTCCCTCCTTAGCCTCAACAAGCAAATTAGATCACTAGCGAAAACTCCCAAAGCCAATTATGAATTGAAACTAACCTCCAAAACAAAGGGAAACCACAAAGCCTTTTTCAGTTGCATCAGGAACCTCCAGCAAAGCCCAGGTTTGTTCTGAATTCAAAATTAACAATATCACTTACATTGATCCTGTTGACTTAGCCAACCTGGTAACTGATAAGTTCAGAACAAACCTCACCTCCCTATCCCCCAGAGGCCCTTTCAACATCCCTGGTACTTGTCCTGACTCCCACACTTCACATCTCTATAGATCAAGTGTTAAAGGCCCTATCCAAGGCAAAGAACACAGCTTCCATGGAACCTGATAGTATCCCAGGCTGTATTCTGCACCATCTCCAGCAAGAGCTAGCTTCACCATTGAGCAACCTATTCAGCCACAGATAAGTATAGGCTTCAGTCCAGCAGAGTGGAGAACTGCCATTGTCATCCCCTTGCACAAAGGTGGTGCCACTACTTACCCAGAAAACTATCACCCCATTAGCTTGACAAGTCTGATCTGTAAAGCCATAGAGCGTACTATTATGGAGCTCATAAACAAGGACATAGGCAATCTCCAAACACTTGACCCCACCCAATTTGGATTCATCAAGGGCAGATCTTACCTGTTGAACTTGGTTGACTTCTTTGAGACTGTCACTCAAGGCTCTGGATGAGGGAAAGTCAGTACATACAGCTTACTTTGACTTGGCCAAGGCCTTTGACACAATCCCCCACTCGGGCATCATCAGAAAGCTAACACAACTTGGCATAAATCCTTGTCTCATCAGGTGGGTTGCCAACTGGTTCATCTATAGCAGACCTGTCACTAGTGGTCTTCTCCAGGGATCTGTCCTGGGACCCCTACTGTTTGGCATTTACTTCTTAAAGGTCCAGGCAAAGACAAAGGGCCTGTGGCTGGCCAAGTTTGCTGATGACTGTAAGTTGGGTGCTGTCATTGACTCCTCAGATGATGTTAACATACTGTAAGAGGATCTCACAGCAACAAATGACTGGTACCAAAGTCATGGCCTTAAGTTAAATGCAAAAAAATGTATTATCACACCATTTGGCAAAAACACAGCCCCTACATATTACAACATCAGTGGCAACCCCCCCCCCAAGTACATGACCTGTGATGGGAGACCTGGTTACCCAGGTTGACAGCAGCCTCACATTTGACCATTATGTAGTGGCACTGGTCAGAAAAGCCTTTTACTTGGTTGATCTCATAAGTAAAGGGATTGTATCCACAAAAAAGGAAGTTGTTACCTCTCTGTACTCATTACTCATTAGGCCAATAACTGAGTATAAGGCCCCATTTGGTATGCACCTCTACAAACACCTGCACCAACTGGAAAGGCCACAGAAATACCTCACAAAGAGAATCCATGGCCTTCACCACCTGTCCTATGCAGACTGTCTCAAATCACTATCATTCTTCTCAGTATCGCATAAATTGATCAGAGGTGATCTGTGTCTCACCTGCAAGGCAATATCGGACCCTGCCCTACTAGAGATGCTCTATATCTGTAAGACTAACTCCTCATGCATTACCTCCACATAAGGCTTAAATCTAATATGTGACATCAACAAAACCTGCTGGAGAGACAGGTTCGTCTCCCAGAGGATGTGCTGTCTCTGGAATAGACTTCCCATACATGTCAAACAGAGTACCTTGCTGATCCTTTTCAAGCACAACCTTAATGAGTGGATGGGAAACCACAAATTTGTCCCAGGGGTTCCACCTGTGTTCCTCAATGACAGGGGCAACAGGTGCTGACTGAGGTTTTTTTGGGGGATAAACTCTTGGCTAAGCTTGTAAGGGCCCCAGGGCCGTTAGCCTAGTAATGTCCTATGATCCTATGATTCTTGCTAGTTCATTCTGGGATGATTGTAAGGAAATAATGAACATTTATAGTGTCACTGCCACTTGTCTTGTGTCATTCTTGCACAAAGTACATTGCTATTACAAACAAACACTTCCTAAATATGTCAGTGCGCCTCAGAATAACAGTGATGGATTATGTGTGACTAGGTTACCCACCATCATAACATTTTTGCAAGTGTATCTGTTGAAATGAAGACATACATTAACAGGCTGACTTAATTGAATCAATCTAACTCTGAAATCCATTTCAAACTTCAGTAAAGACATGCTGGCCTTGTACAACCTAAACACAGAATTACTCTCTTATTCTTGAATCGTCAAACTGGCAAGCTCAAATGCCCTGTTGATAACAAAATATTAGCGCACACATAATCATATCAATTTGCTATTATGTCACAGAACAGTACCTTAACAAAAAAAGTATCATCGGAATTCTTTTGTTGAAATTGTAATACGACCTACACAATCCCAAATGGCTAGTAATGGAGCATAGGTAACCGTTCAAGCATCTGAGGTCGGTATTTTTCAACTGACATCACAAATAAGTTGAGACAAGCTAATGTGATAAAGTACCAACAATAAGGGCAGAAGGCTTGTCTTGACAAAAATGTATGTGGGATCACATAAAGTGATAACAACAAATATAACAAGTTGACACTGCATCTTCAAGAGTCCACATTGTCAATAGTGGTTTTCCATGTGATTTTTTCAAAATAGCAGTGGCAACATTGTCTAGTTTATCAGACTATTATGCAATGGACACAGAGTTCCCTGGATTTGTACCTGGTGCTGTTGAGAGTGTGTATCACCCAGTCACGTCACAAAAAGATGAACGCTTACTTTATATTAATGGCTATTTATACCATCTTGAGAAAGCAACAGAATATAAAAAGTACTGGTGTTGTATTAGGAAAGGGATAGATAAGTACAAAGGTAAATGTTTCACTGTACTAGTTGTAGGAGATGAGCAGTTAGAAAATAGCTCATTTCATTTTCATGCTCTAGATCCATTTGAGGTTGATGTGTGCAGAGCATGTGAAGTTATCAAAAGGCGTGCTGTAAATTCAACTGAAGAGCCTTGTAAGATTGTACTTGAGGTTTCAGCTACTACTCCTACTTGTGTAGTGATTCAGTTACCAAATAGTTCTGCACTGAAGCTGACAGTAAATAGTCTCAGACAAAGAAGAGACAGGAAATGTTTAGTGACCTGCATAGTTTAAGGGATTTTAAAGCTGAAATGCTGTCTTTTAAAACTGGAGAGTTCTTAATTAAACATAGAGCAGAAAACATATCTTGTCCCAATATTGTTATAATAACAACTGAAGGAAACTTACATATACTATGCTCTGCAGAGTTCATCCTGGCAGATGGTACATTTCCAATTAGCATGATGAAATATAAACAGGTATATACAGTACATTGTGCCTTTCAAAATGGAGATTGTAAAAATAATGTCCCGGTGGATACCAAGATGGTGGTCAGCCTGTGAACGCCCTCTCCCTATAGCTCCACATACATCAATTTGAATCTTCGTAATCAAGACTTATTAATTGTTGATTCTCACCCAGAACAGACAGCAATTTATTCAGCCAAGCATCTGGATTAAGCAGTTGGGAAAATTTCTTATTTCTGCAGTGTACAATCTCTATATTTTAAATCTTGAATTATGTCACAGCTAACCACATGGCAGATTGAGGCCTTATTTCTTTCTTTATTTATTTATTTATATTGTTATTTTTATTTTATTTACATTTGTTGACCGGGAGTGTCCGACTGGACATAGGTCCATTTTCAGCGGAGGCCCAAGGAGAAAAGCTCCACAGTTAAAATAAACAGACAGTAGTTACATTGGATTACATAGCGATTAACAATTTAACATAGCAATTACTTACAACATATTTACAGATGAAGAACATAGTACATCAGTAGACAACTAGAATCTTTATCTGTGAAGTACATAACAGACATTAACAAATGTTACAATAAGAAATTCCTGCTGTATAATAAGTACTAGGCTTATGAGCATCTGAGCTTGCTATAATCAAGGTAGTTAGTGGAGTGGAAGGAAAGGTAGTGGTTGGATGGGGTGGGTGATATTAGAGTGGGAGTTGCAAGGGCATAGCCAGCATGTTTTTAGGTGCGCTTTTAGTAAAGTTTTGAAGTAGGTGCATGATGGTATGGAGGTAATTGTGGGTGGGAGGGAGTTCCATAATTTGGCTATGGTATAAGAGAATAGTGCTTCACCAGCAGAGTTACTGGCTTTAGTGATCTGCAAGTCATTTTTGTTGCTGGATCTTAGTGGTCTGGTGGTGCGATAGGGTTGGAGTAGATTCTGGAGGGATGGGACATTTAGTGGATGGTTTACTAGTTTGTGGGTGAGTGAGAGTTGATACCATTGAAGGAGGTGAGGGAGTTCAAGCCTGCAGAGTTCAGCAAGTGAGAGACAGTGGTCACTACGATAGGATGCCCTGTGGCGAATTTGGCGATTTTGTTGTAGCAGGTCTCTAGCTTGTTTAGATCGCATTGCCTTAGCTTGGTATATATTGGAGAGGCATAAAGTAGGGTGGAGATAAGATGGGAATTTGCTATTGAAATCTTTGCTGCTTTGGTGAGAAGTTGCTTATTTCTGTATAACGCTCCTAGTTTTTTGTGGACTTTTTTATGGTCATGGATATGTGAATGTCAAATTTTAGTTTATTGTCTATTTCCACTCCTAGCAATTTGGTGTGTTCAGTTGGGTATATAGTGGTATTGTCTTTTGCTGTGATGTTAAAGTGAGAGTTATTTTGAGTATGTTTGGTGGGTTGGAAGATGAGTAGTTTAGTTTTGTTTGGGTTGGGTATTAATTGGGCATTGGATAACCAAGTTTCAACAGAAGAAAAGGCTTCCTGTGTGACTTTTTGCAGTTTGTGTAGGGACTGGGCTGAGCAGATGATGGTTGAGTCATCTGCGTATTGTATGAGTGTGCCATGTTTGTTGGCAGAGGCTAGATTATTGGTGAAAACAGAGAAGAGTAGGGGTCCAAGGATGGATCCTTGGGGAACCCCTGTGGAGACAGGTAGTTGGGGAGATATGTCATTCTGCCATACAACGGATTGCTGGCGGTCAGACAGGTAACTCGGAAACCAGTTGGTGACTGATTGAGAGAAGGATAGCTTATTGAGGACAGAGATAAGTTGTTGTGTGGGACCATGTCAAATGCTTTAGATAGGTCTAGGAAAGTAGCAGAGGAGAGATAGCCATTGTTTTTATGCTGAAGGATAGTGTTAGTAAAGGAGAGTAAGGCAGTGGTGGTGCTATGGTTTGGTCGGAAACCATGCTGAGTACTGGAAAGGAGGTTGTTAGTAAGGAGGTAGTCTGAGACCTGAGAGTGTATGCATCTCTCTAGTATTTTGGAGAGTGGAGAGAGAATAGCTATGGGGCGGTAATTGGTTAGTTCTGTGGAGGGTCCGCCTTTGTGGAGGGGAATTATATGTGATACTTTCCACAGTGTGGGAACATAACTTTCTGACAGAGATCGGTTAATCAAGATGGATACTGGGTAGGCCAGAGCATCAGCTGCAATTTGTAGGTATTCGCTTGGGAGGTTGTCTGCTGCTAATTTGGTGGGCTTAAGTTTAGTTGAGTTTTTTATGTTGGAGGTAGGTACAGGAGTAAAAGAGAAGGCAGTGGGGAGATTACTAGTTGAAGGTGTGGGTTGGATTGGAGGGGGGGTTGTGTTGTTTAGCTAGTGATAGTATGGTTTGTGTGAAGTGTGTGTTGAATGAGGTAGCAATATTTTCTGAGGAGTTAGGGATGTTAGGAGGAGGGGTGCTGACTTTACCTGGGTGGAGGAAGGAGTTTATGGAGGACCAGAATTATTTGGGGCTGTGTTGTGAGTAGTCTAGGGCAGACTGGTAGTATTGGAATTTGTCCTCTTTTATTAGCTTTTTGACTCTATTGTGTAGTTCTAGGAATTTCTGTCTAGTTGAGGGGGTTTTGCGCCAGTGCTCCCAGGCTTTATCCCTGTTTTTCATTTCTGACTTAGTGGTTTTCTGTAGCCATGGGCAGGGTTGTGCTTTGGTTCTGGAAAGTCTTATGGGCGCATGATAATTAAGGATGCTCAGGAAGGTAGTACTGAAAATTTCAACTGTGTCATCAAGACTGAGGTACTTTAGAGGATGCCAGTTACATTCTTTGAGGGATGAGATGAATGTCAGTGGGTTAAAGTTTAGTTTTTTACGTATTTAACGCTAGATGACAGGTTTAGTTTGGTATAGGTCATTTTTGAGTAGGAATGTTGGGGAGTGATAACTGAGGCTATCTGATAAACAGCCTGTTATATATGACTGGGGGCTCTTACTGACTAGTATCCAATCCAGGGTAGTGTGCTTGCTGGAGTTTTTATTTATCCTGGTTGGCAACTGGACCAGTTGGGTGAAGCCATGAAGGTTTACATGATGGGTTGGATGGTTGCCAGAACAGGATTGCCAGTCAATATTGAAATCACCTAAAATGATAGTTTCTTGGGGGAGATGGTGGGTAGAGATATATACTTAACTAAGCACAGTACAACAACCTGCTATCAAGAACTTACTGCTGAAATAAATCACCTGAAGATGCCTAACGACCAAGACCAAATGGAGTCACAAACAACCAAAACTAAGCTATCACAATATTTTTCACCTGAAAAAGAAACTTTAACCAAAAGACAGCAAACTCAGAATCAACAGGAGACAACAAAATCCATTGTCAAAAATAAGCCTGAAGGGGCCTATTCTATGGATGAACTGAAAACTGCTTTAATGCCCATACAATCTGCCATCTAAAACTTTTCAGAACAAATGACTAAATTTGGATCTACACTGGAACAAATAGTTACAGTACTTGCCTTGACCATGCCGAAGCCAAGTCTGCAGCAAATGAAGTTAAAATACAAGAACTCCAAAAACATCTAAAAAATAATGATACTGTCCTAGAGAAAATGCAGCAAAAAATCACAGGTCTTGAGGCTTGTAGCAGGAGAAACAATATTCTTATACGTGGAATTCCAGAATCTGTTGATCAATCACAACTCCAAGATACCCTCAATAAGTTATTTACTGCACTGATGGATAAACATCCGAAGGCCAATGATATTATGATAGAAAGAGCCCACAGAGCTATCCGAAGATCCCAAGACCCAAAGTATCCACGACAAGTCCATGCAAAAATCTTGAACTTTCAACATGTACAAGAAATTCTCCAGGCAGCAAAACAAAAGGGTTCTTTATTGTGGCAGGGGCACAAAATAACATTTGTACAGGATTTACCAAGGTCTATCAAGCAAGCAAGGCAGCAACTGGCTCCCTACAGTGCTTTTCTCATCACCAAAAACATAAAATTTCAAATGAAATACCCCAGTGCCCTTGCTTTTACAAGTAATGATTGGAAATACATAGCCAAAAACATTTCAGAAGCCAAAACTGCCTTTATTAAGGCATTCAGGGAACTTCCAAAGTTTTAAATAAATTTAAAATTTACTTTTTTTGCCTGAAACCAGACAAATTCAAGAAAAAAAATACCTAAGTGATATATTGGCTTGTTTGAGATGTGAAATATGGTTTAAAATCCTTCAGAAGACTCATTAAGATCCATGCTGCCTTTTTATAACTTCAAACTTCATTTTCAGTTAAAAACAACCAGCATTGGCTCTAAATAACAGACTGAGGCTCCTGTTGCAACGTTCTAAACCAAGGATGGTTACAGTTAATTCCATCCCACCGGGTAATGCGTCCACAACATTTTTGTCCTTTTGTCAACTTCCCATACTAAGGGGGGCACATTAAAAGGTGGTGCAGCCTTGTGTACTTCCTCCTTGCACTGAATCACTGAGAAATAAGTGTTCCAGCCAGCAGTCTCTGTTTTAGATCGTTTTAGGAAGATCCAAAAGGAGAATCAGGCTGAAAACAAGGCAGCACTTCCACTAGAGACATACGAATGATCGTGTTTATTAAAGAAGTCTGCAACTGTTCATTAAGACCTGGTAACTATGGGATTTAAAGGTAACCTAAATAAAGTTTAGTGAACAGTAACTTGTACTCGTGAGCAAAAACTGAGACTTAAAGTAGCATGGTCAGTAATATGCTACTAGATACAATAAGCTGTGGTTTAAAGCACAAATAGCTTAGCATACAATAAGATGACGCTATAATAGTAGTATTGTAATAGTTATAGCTACTTTTTTTTCTCTCCCTCTGAAGCTAAGAGAATTGATTGCAAATGTTGTATACAGTCAGATCTCAATGTCTTATTCAGATCTGGGGCATATTTTTTTGTTTTTTTGTTAAAAGATTCTTAAAGGGAAATTTTATATGCTTGAATCTAATTGCTTGCAATACATTTATTCACAGTGGAACAATCTGAGTAATGCAGAACTATAAAAAAGAAAAGAAAAAAAATGTTTTTGCAGTTGCATAGAACATATTAATGGTTTTATTAGCTAATCTCCTAGCATGTGCACTTATAACGCCAGTAGTTTACGAAGGTTACCTTTTGACTAACTCACACCGGAGCATTTAAGGGGGGATATTCTGAGTGGGTAGGTTTGCACATCTTGTGCTCAAGATTGTTTGCATATAATGTGTATATAGGTTTGTTATATTTGTTTGTACTGAAATGGTTTGCGAAATACTTGATTGTAACTTCTACTATATTATTTTGCTACTTTTTCGACTCAGAAAGTATCTCGTTAATTCCTCTCTTAGAGCTGGTAGTTATATGGGTAGGCATGGTTGTAGATCTAAGAGATTTTAGTGCTACAAAACAACAAACTTTGCCATATCTCTATTTAAATTTTCCTGAGCACTTTAGGAGGGAAAAATCTCTAAAGCCAAATATAGTATCACTTAACAGCCTTTATGAGCTTTTATGTTGTGGGAGATAGATTCACAGAATGTGAAAGGATTGCAAGATGCTAAAAAAAGAAACTATTAATTCACTTAGTATGCCAATCTCATGCAAACATATTTCTCCAAAAAACTCACCTGTTAAATGAGGACTGGAAAAGGGATAGGATTAGACCTTGGCTAACCTCAATTATTGCCTCAGGTAGTAAAACCAACTCAATGGGAGTAGCTATTTTGATTAAAAAATCATTTAAAGAAGGTATTATTGATTATGGTACTGACGCTATTGGTTGATGGTGTTATTTTAGCTGCACTAATCCCGTACCCATAAACCCACACTTTTTCTAAATATATATGCGCCCTGTACAAATCAACAAGATTTCATAGTTCAAATATATAATTTACTGTTGAAATTTCCAAACCGTGATTATGTAGTGGGGGGTGACTGGAACATGGTTAATGATCCCCTGAATGACAGATCCAATAAGAATAATAAACAAAACAAGCAAGCCTTACTTGCTCATAGATGAGTTAATATTAGAATTCAACTTAACCGACCCCTATCTCTCAAGCAACCATCCCAATCATGGGGATAAATTTACATTCTACTCACCATGCGATAAATCATAGTCTAGGATTGACTTCTTTCTGGTATCAGAATCTCTCCTAAATGAAAAAACTCTTTACTCAAATAGTCTGAGATTTCTATCAGACCATTCCAAAATAACTCTGAAACATTTCCTTCTAAATGACATCCCAAAGCAAAACTCCTTATACTCCTGGTCTCTAAACCCAAATTTCCTAGACAAAGAAGAGGTGATAAATGAAATTAACACTATACTAGATGAACTTAATGCCAACTTATCATCCTCAGACATTGCACTAGACATTCTGTGGGCAGCCACAAAAGCTAGCATCAGAGGGCTGTTGATCCAAAAATCCTCCTGTTTTAAAAAACTTGCTAGAGACAATGAAACCAAAATTGAACTAAAAATCCAAGAAACTGAAAAATCATTCCAAGAAAATTTCCGCCCTGAACTAGAAACCCAACTTCTCAACCAACAGAAAGAGTTATAAATAATACATGCACGTAATCTTTCATTCTGAGAAATGAAACCCCTAGCTAACTACTCTGAAAGGACTCAACAGCTCTCTAAGCTATTAACTAGACTCATAAAAGTGCACCAGGACCCACCTGATATATTGCTTACCTTCGAAAATATGTACAATAAACTATATGGCCCACAGAATGGAATACATCCTCAATTCTACAACTCTTTTTTCAATAGTATTACATTCCCAAAAACTGAGAATCATCAATTTGAAGACCTTGAGTCCCCTTTAAAAAAAAGAAGAAATGATGGAAGCAATAAGAAGTCTAAAAAGCAACAAAGCTCCAAGCCCTGATGGGTTCACTTCCAATTTTTATAAAAAATATGCTTTGAAACTTACCCCTATCCTTCTTATAGTCTTCAACCACATTTTTAATCTGGATTCACTGATCCATATCTTAAAAACTCCAAAACTATCTTCATTCACAAACATAATACCGACAAATCTAACCCATCAAATTACAGACCTATTTCACTTATCAATGTAGATGTTAAAATTATGACTACAGCTCTAGCAAATAGAATTAAGAAAATTCTTCATACAATTATATCCCCACAGTAGTCAGGATTTATGGAGGGAAGACAAACTTGGGACAACACACTTACCCTAAATGCAGCCATACAGCTTACTGCAAAACACAAACTTCCCATATATCTTATGGCATTTGATGCCATTAAGGCGTTTGATAGGGTAAATCATGATTTTTTGTTCTTAACTTTACAGCAATTAAACTTTCCAAACAACTTCATGAATAAAATTAAAATCCTATATAACTCTTCATACACTATGCTAGTCATTAATAAACTACACTCATCCAAAATAAAATTAAATAATGGTACCAGACAGGGGTGTCCCCTTTCACCTTACCTTTTCAATATTTATATCAAACCCTTATTTATATATTTAACACATACTACCTTTCATCATATACCCAACATTCTGGGTAATAATCTCACCTTTTCAGCATTTGCAGATGACCTCATTATATATTTCCAGCTACCCAACACTGACTTAACCAAAATTCAAAACACAATCAAAATCTTCTCGAAAACTTCAAACTATGAAATGAACCCCTCAAAATCTCTTATCTTTCCAATCAACCCAAACAGTCATAAAGAAGCTTCTTTTCCTATAACCCAAATAAAGTTGAATTACATTCTGGGGATAATTTTTTACCACAATCATAAAAAAAATCTACAAAATAACCTCCTTAGAACATGGGCGAATACTGAGAATGATTTAACCAGATGGAAAAACATGAAATTCCCCTTCCTGTCTAAAATAGCAATAATAAAAATTAACATCCTGCCCAGAATACTGTTCCAGTTCAATGCAACAGACAACAACATCTCTCTAAACTTCTTTAAAAAAATAAACAAAACCATAACTAAATTTATCTGGTTCCCTAAAAAGCCATGGATTTCCTTATTCAGATTAATCCTTCCTAAAAACAAGGGTAGACTGGGGTTACCAGATTTCAGATTGTATTATGACATAATTTGTGCCAGCAGAGTCATGTTAATTGCAGATCATAACCTAAGTGGATTAACGCACTCTCCCCAATAGATTGATTTCTGGCATGCACATGTGAAAATGTGCAATATAAACCCCAAGTCACTGTCCTTTATAAACAAACTTTTATTAAAAGACATTAAACTACATAATCTGATTAAGCATAAAATCAACACATTTCAAAAACTTTTTTCTTCACTAGGTCTGTTAAACACACTCATTCTTATGCAGCCCATTCACTTAAACCCAAACTTAAAACTGGGTAATAAAATGATAAACCTGGAGCAATTCCCTCAAATTAAATTTCTAACTTATGGGACTTCTTTCAACTCAAAGACAACCCCTTAATGATATCAAAGTTAAATTTAAACTGAATAACAAATATACAACAATTTTGAGACAAATCAAAGAGGTAATCTCTACTTTAGGTAGTTTCCCAAATAAGGTACAAGAAGAAATAAACACGGCTACATCACTCCCAAAATGTCTAATAATTAAAATGAAGATGTTATCAATTATTTACAACATGGTTTCTACAATTAAATATCAATCTTGTATTACTTTTGCACAATATTGGAGAAACAAAAAACCCAAACTGATTGATGCCCATCTCTTCCAAGCAATAAACAATACAAACAGATTTTCCCCTTTTAAGAAACTATTATATACCCAATTAATGATTAATAATAATGCATACTATACACCAGAACGTTTAAACACCTTCCTCCCCAGCACTTCCTCCTTCTGTCCTTTTTGCCCCACAGTGATTGCCGACATCTTGCACGTCTTATGGTACTGTAAATATGCACAAAATCTATGGGACTCCCTAAGGATTAAACTTACAAAAATGGGATATGCCAAATCCACTATCTCATGGGAGCTTGCTATACTACACATAGGTCACTCTGGCATACCCACCACTGAACCTAGGATTCAGATTGCCCTTTTTATGTTAATGAAGCTCTACATTACATAGAACTGGTTGCATCCCTCTAAATTAGACTGGGATAACTTTAGGAACATGGCATCCAAGTATATTCTATCTCATAAACTAACTACTAATAATATTAACAAATGCCTGAAATGCCTCAGTTTCTGGAGTATTACCATAGATTGCATCCTAAAATAACATAGAATGTTTTTCTATATCTATTATCCTATGTAAATACTATCATCAGTCCCTCCTCTACAGAGTCTCATTCCATTATGCTCTCTAATGGTTACATATGTGCATATCGCTAATAGAAAAATAAGAAATAAATATCAAGCTTTAATAAATGTAATTAAAATCTTGATACTATAATGCAGCATTACTTGTAAATAATTTTATGCATGTGATGTTTTTTCCCCTTTTTTCTTTATTCTATTTTACTATATAGCTAATTACTAAATTTTTGACTATGTACCAAAAACAATATTTTGTATTAACAGTGTTAACATTGTCAAGTTTCTTACATGTACGTTTATCCTTCTCTGTTATTTTTTCCTCCTCTTCATACTGAGAAAATGAATCTTAAGAATACTTGCTGATTACCGGAATGACAAATCGTTTTTTCTGTCTATGTATACTGATTATTCCCAGTTAAACATTTACTGGTACCATGTTTCACAATATGCATAATGAAACTAAAATAAAATAAAGATTTGGAAAAAAAAAAAGAATGTCCCTGTTTTATGTGGTATTCTGCCTTCAGAAACCGAGGAATGTTATAATATTTTTGGAATACTTTACTAAAGTTATGTGCAGACTGCAGTTTGCAATTAAGACCTTATATGACTCTAACTAACTTTGAGAGTGGGGGTGATTAAAAAGAATCTACCGGATACACAGGTAAAAGGATGTTGGTTTCACCTGTGCTATATTGTATGGAGACAAATTCAGAAGCTGCATGTAGCAATAGAGTTTGGTAGTAACGTGCAGTTTTCATTGTAATATAAGAAGATTCCATCTTTAGCCTTTGTTTCTCTGGACTATGTTGCATCAACATTTGCAAATATAGAAGATGACATCTCAGATTTTGCAAAGCCTTTATTTGTTTTTGATTTTTTTTTATTGCATTCAAGGTAGACCTAGAAGGTACGGAATCCATAAGGCTATGTTTGAAATGATTCCTCCATTATTTGTATCAGTTTCTGGAATCAGTGGGAAACAAGTACATTAGGCTATCCACATAGTCAGAATTCATTAGAAGGATGGCATAAATGACTGCATAGCTTATTGGGTAAAAAGCAAATGTGCATGCTAGATGTACTACATGCTGTACAACTTGAGCAGAATCATGTGGAAGATTTAAAGAACAGGCTATTGTGTGGTTTGCTTCCACCACCAAAGAGGAGACATTGGATAAAGAAGCTATTTTTCAATGGTTACTGCCAAAACATGAGGAATTCAGTACTTGCAGATTCATTTAGTCTGTTGTTCAACAACATGCTTTCTGAATTTCGATATATGGCTATTGGGATTAACTGTACACATTTTATGTTTGTTTGCCTATTTCACATGTGTTTTGGTTTTTTTGAGTATTGCTGCAATGGGCTATGTCAGTGTGCTGGTGACTTTGTGTCATACACTTGGTGGTTTTATTCCCTGCAAGTAAATCCAAAAATATATATATAAAATGAAACAAACGGTCAGGCAGACAGCATAAAACACATGACAACTTTTAATACAAAAACAAAACTAAAAATAAGATAAAAGATGAGTACAAAACTAAAAATAAGATAAAAGATGAGTGTTTTCACATCAAAACTAGATGCTTCATCAAATCTGCAGCAAAGAAATAAACAGAGCATTTAAGGCATTACCTTAGACCACGTGATTTGAGTACAGGTTTTACAGGTATATAATCATTCAAGCCTTTGCCCCTAGTGGCCTGTAAAATAATCATCTATTTAATCACACTGCACTCAGTATGAGTCTTAATATTGCCCCCTCTAGGGATTACATAACCAAGTTCAAGCACCATAAACTTAAAACAATGCTCAGTCCCTTCCTGCATTACATGTTTTGATAAAGCATTTTTGTCGTCATGTTTATTAATAGAGTAAATGTGCTCCCTAATACAATCTTTGAGGCACCGATTAGTCTTGCCAACATAAAATGATTGGCAGACATTACACACAACCAATTATACAAGATTAGAGGAAACACAGTCAGCATATCTATTAAAATAAGACATGTGGGAAGTATCAGGATGAAAAAAATGGTTATCTTTTTTGATAAACTTGCATATGCTACACCCCTTACAGGGAAATTTTCCAGTCTTATTAGCATTATAAGAACACACAGATTCAGATGTCAATTTCTTATAACACAGCCTGTCCTTCAAAGTTTTACTATTCCTAAAAGAGAAAAAAGGCTGCATACCCAAAGCAGTCTTACACTTTTGATCAACTCCATAAACATGCCACTGTCTCCTTATTATATCACAAATCGAACTAACATCATTGGAGTAAGTCAGGCACATCCTCTGAGTGTTGCCTGCTTGAATATCAGTACTCATAGATTCATCTGATCTTTTGCGAACAAAGGGTCTGGTCCTGGCGCTCCTAAAAGATATGACATCATTCTGTGCTGAAGATACCTCTGTTTGGTTATAGCCCCTTTCCATAAACTCTTTGGTCAATAAACTAAAAGAATTATACATGTCACTATCTTTAACATGAAGATGTGCCGATCTAAAGAACTGGCCTCTAACATTACATTTGACATGTGCTGAATGCATACTATGTGTATGTAAAATATTGTTCTTCTTACAAGATTTCTTAAATAGGGATAGCTACCCTGACATCTAAGAAAACAATATCAGAATCAGAAAACTCATATGTGAACTTCATATAGGCAGTAGCAGCATTCAAATAGCCTATAAAATCAGACAACAAATCCAAGGTGCCTGCCCAAACAAAAAACATGTCGTCTACAAAATGACCATAGTATAGAACTTTGTCAAGAAACACATTTTTGCTACTAAAAACAAATTCTGACTCCCATTCAGCTAAAACTAGATTGGCATGGCTATTTGCACACATGGTGCCCATAGCTATACCTGTACTTTGTATATATGCATAACCTATAAACAAAAAGGCATTATTGTTAAGAATAACGTCCAATAAAGCACAGATAAGATAGACAGAATTAATGTCAAAACATGCCTGTTCAAGTACATATGTATATTCTCTATACCATTGGTATTAGGAATGCATGTAAACAAACAGATTGCATCCATGGTCACAAAAAACAGATCATTAACTTCACCTTCGAGGTATCATACCAATCAAACAAAGAGCTCAAAAATACTTTGTATCACTCATAATATGAGGAGTTCTATCCACAACAGGATGAAGGCATTTCTCTACAAACCTGAATAGAGGTTCAGTCATCCAACCCCTCCCAGATATGATAGAATGCATTGGAGGGTCAGTAGGGTGCTTATGAACCTTCAGGTGCCCATAAACAAGGGGTATAACAGGATGCATGACCATAAAATAGTCAAAAAGGTTTACATCAATATCACAAAAGTTCTGTATAAACAAATTTAAATCAGTAATAACATCATGTAACTGAGAATTGCCAGCTCTGATTACAAAAGATCAGATGAAGCTATGAGAACTGATATTCGAGTAGGCAACACTCTGAGGATGTGCCTGACTTACTTCTATGATGTTAGTTCGATACGTGATATAAAAAGGAGACACTGATACTTCCCGCATGTTTTATTTTAATACATATGCTGACTGTGGTTCCTCTAATCTTGTATACTTAGCTGTGTGTGATGTCTGCCAATCATTTTATGTTGGCAAGACTAATTGGTGCCTCAGAGATCATATCAGGGAGCACCTTTACTCTATTTATAAACATGATGACAAAAATGCTTTATCAAAACATATAATGCAGGAAGGGACTGAACATTGTTTTAAGTTTATGGTGCTTGAACTTGATTATGTTAGCCGTAGAGAGTGCAATATTAGGACTCATACTGAGTGCAATGAGATTAAATAGATGATTATTTTAGAGGCCAGTGGGGCAAAGGCTTGAATGATTATATACCTGTAAAACCTGTGCTCAAATCATGTGGTCTAAGGTAATGCCTGAAATGCTCTGTTTATTTCATTACTGCAGATTTGATGAAGCATCTAGTTTTGATGTGAAAGTGCTCATCTTTAATTTTATTTTTAGTTTTTTTCTGTATTAAAAGATTTTATGTGTTTTATGCCATCTGCCTGGCCGTTTATTTAGGGATTCACCACATTAGGGATGGGTGACAACAACAAAATAATTTTATGTAGCCAAGTGGACCAAATCAAGTGTGCCATGATGACATATAGGTGAAATCGAGAGCTATGTATAGGATGAATTTTTGTGTGTGTGTGTGTGTGTGTGTGTGTGTGTGTGTGTGTGTGTGTGTGTGTGTGTGTGTGTGTGTGTGTGAGACTTGTTTCCTTTTTTTTGTTTTCTTAAAGAGAGGGCAGAATGCTGGGGAAGGTGCTTAGGCATGAGAGGATCAGGTAGCATTGGTAGATTAGGTATCAAGTGCAGAGATATAGGACATACGAGAGAGAGAAAGGGATGGTGCTGGACACAATAGGTTGGTGGACACATTGATTAGGGATAGTTAGGGGGACCTCAGAGGTGCATCCATGTCCAGCATGAGAACAGTGAGAACCTGTCCTAGTTAAAGTAATTTACATATATTATATTGGGCTTCTATACAAATAGTACCAATGCATTTTTTACAATAAACATGGTTATGTTATTCATGTGAATTTGCTGTGACATTTCTAATCAAAATGTTGTCACAAATGGCAGTCTTTCCCTCTGTAAAATTATTTATCATCTGAATTAAAACTTTTTCAACTGCTTCTTTTTCTAAGCTCACTTCACTTACACCTCATGCCACAGAGACAGTTAGCTAACAGGTGGAATTTATTCAAGTATTCAAGTACTCTCCTGGCTGCTGATGTCTGCACACCAGTGTCAGTCTTGTTTACACTACAGCAAGTATCCAAAATCAAACTTTTCACTTTTTTCCTTGGGAAGTAAACCACATTTGTATTCTGCCATCAGAAGTAGAAATGCAAAAGGCATTATAAAAAAAACTAATAAAAATGACCACATTAACATATTTAATGGACATATGTACCAGGGAACAAAGCTGTTATAGCTTTAACATGACACAGTCATCTTTTTCACATCTGTTTGCACCATCGCAAGTAGAATTTAGGTTACAAATGACCGGGATTTCATGTAATGGTAATTAATCTGAAAGGAGGAACACAGATGACAACAGAAGGCCATTCTTTCCACAATACATGCAATTATTCATGGCATTAAAATATACACTATATTGTTTAATTGTCATGATGAGAATTTGTGACATAAGGATACTTTCTACAGCATATATGGTGCATGTTCACATTACTGATGTTACTACTTTTGTGTTATCACATGTAAAAATTTCATATCTTACAATATCCATAGCACATATTATTATCAGTAATGAGAAGAGGTGAGTTTACAACAAACACACCTGTGTATCATATACCCATATAGATTACAGGTAAGATATTTAGCATGTATCAGAGACTTTAGACTTTCAAATAAATAACTGAGGCCAAAATCATGCACTGAAACCAAATGCCAAAAAATGTATCATTGTATCCTTTGGGAATTCATCTTACCCAGAAAATTGCCAAATCAACAATATGCCCCTAAGAAATGACCCACTTGTTTAGGATTTAGGGACCTATGTGGATGGTGGCTTAACATTTGATCAACATGTGTATATTGTTGTAAGAAAGTCCTTATAGATTGCACAGCTTATAAATAAAGGGATGGTGTCTAGATGTAGGGATGTCATTGTCCCCCTTTACTCAGCCCTTATTAGGCCAACCATTGAATATAATGCCCCCTTTGGCATGTATCTCTCCAAACATATGCAGCAACTACAACTCCCACACAGATACCTTACTAAAAGGATACAAGCCTTAAACAACATGTTCTACACAAACCAATTCAAAGCCCTGCCAATATACTTTGTATCTTACAACTGCTAAGAGGAGACCTTGGTTTGGTACACAAGACATCCTCCAACCCATGACTGACAAATTTACTACACATCAGCAAGTCAAATGACATTGTAAATACTCAGTCTAGGTATCTAAACCTCTTCTGCAACATCAACAGAATGGTTTGGAGGGACAGGTATATCAAGCAGAGGATATTGCTGCTTTGGAACAGACTCTGCATCTACATAAAACAAAGTTCCTCCCTATCTATATTCAAGCACGACTTAGATCTATGGATGGGAAATAGAAAATATACTCCAGAACTGCCCTCTGTACTACTATTGGACAGAGATAGCTCTTAAGTGCTTTAGCCCATGCATAGGTTCCCTCAAATTATCTAAGTCATGATCCCAGTTATTCTCATTAGGAGTAATATATTGACCATGGGATGGGTAAGACCAATTTATAACCAAACGAGATAAGTAATTTTGAGCACAAACGAGAAATTGGATAGAAAAA